>NC_030683.2:61517263-61789763 GCF_000004195.4 Xenopus tropicalis
AAAGTAATAGCCGCGGGCGACAATTTTTTTTGTCGCACAACATTTTCGCCATTTCGGGAATTTTTTCGAAGAGAAGGTATAGCTACTCTTCACTTACTGCTGTTACCATCATCTGAGTCTTCTGCACCCTTACAGCATAACAGTCTCTTGGTTGCCAGGGTCAGTGATCTCAATCAGCCAAATAGCATTTTTAAGGGGAAGCTGGAAAAAGGCAAAATTAGAAAAGTAAAAAAGTATAAGGGGCTGATTTACTAAGACACGATTTCGAATCCGAATTGGAAAAATTCCGATTGGAAACGAACATTTTGCGACTTTTTCGTATTTTTTGCAATTTTTTCGGCGTCTTTATGATTTTTGCGTAAAAACGCAAGTTTTTCGGCGTCTTTACGATTTTTGCGTAAAAACGTGAGTTTTTCGCCGTCTTTACGAAAGTTGCGCAAAGTCGCGATTTTTTCGTAGCGTTAACACTTGTGCGCAAAGTCGCGTTTCGCGCAAGTTTTAAAGCTACGAAAAAATCGCGACTTTGCGCAACTTTCGTAAATACGCCGAAAAACTCGCGTTTTTACGCAAAAATCGTAAAGACGCCGAAAAACTTGCGTTTTTACGCAAAAATCGTAAAGACGCCGAAAAAAAACGCAAAATTACCGATCATTACGAAAAAAACGCAATCGGACGCATTCGGCCCGTTCGTGGGTTAGTAAATGTGCCCCTAAAAGTATAAAAAAATCAAGATAAGTAAAAAGGATGCTTAGAATATATAATTCTATATATAATTATATAAAATACTAAGACTTAACTATAAGGTGACTCAAAGATGAACATGATGCAGCACTACTTGTAAAAAGGTTTAATGTGCCAATAAACCAGGCAACAATTTGTGCACCAGCCCTTTCTCTCCCAGTAGGATTAGCAGCTTGCACCCCACACTGCAACAAGCAGTTGGTATAGTGAAGCATATACATATTCTTTGTGAACCTGAACTACCTTTTTACATTGCAACTGTAAATATAGCAATCTGATTTACATTCAATATAAATACAATATAAATACAGTTAATAAAGTTATATAAGGGTTACATAGTAGCATAACTGAAAAAGTCTGTGTGGGAAAAGTTATAGAAAAGTCACAGAAAAAACTTGTCACGTGAAAACTGACTTTTCACGTCAAAAAAACCTCTAAAGTTTTGAAGCAAAAGAGGAATCATCCAGGTAAGGGACATCTGCCATTGACTTTTATATGCTCTCTGCAAGTTTTAGCTGGCTAATTGTCAAATTCAGATTTTTAGCTGTTTGGATGCATAGTAAATCTCAGAAAAGTTGCAACTTTTTTTCTGCAACTTTTAGGGCTAAAAATCTGAATCAGAAAAAAAATCAAAACGGTTTATAAATTAGTATTTCCTAACTTTCTAACAATCTAATGTATCGGCTAATCAGACCACTAAAGGAGACGGCTAGGGAACATTTCAACTTAATAAAATCAAGAAGTGAAACAACAACAGTCTCTAGGCACTTTAGTGATTGTAATAATGGTAATGTAGGGTATGTGAGACTTCAGGGAACTGAAAAAGTGACTGCAGGTCCTAGAGGGGGTGATATACAATCAAAACCATTACGGGCAGAAGTGAAGTAGATCTATAAATTGTGCACAAGGCAACATCAAGGGCTGAAATGACATTTGATATAAGCTGTTACTTTTGAAAGTAGTTATAGTTTGATCAATTTGCTGCAACAATGTATTTATGTAGTTTCTTTTATAACTATCTGAAAAGTTCAAGATATAAAGCTATGTGAACAATTAACCACTTAATAGGCACATCTAATTAGTTCATGAAATATGTATATGTTTGTAACAGAAGCCATTTGATATGGTAATTTTATGGACGGGGTTATGGGTATACAGTATATTTCCTATGTGTAAGAAATGGAGAGAGGTCTCTGAGGAAGTGTGCTGTCACGAAACGTGACAAGACCTCAAGCTGTGTTGTTTAGATGTGCAAAAAAATATTGATCGATTTTAATATGAACTGTTGCGGCTTTTTATGCTGACCTGGAGTGACCTGCCAATATGTGAAGTTTTGTGACAAGATTTGTCCCCTGGCTATGGACTCGGGCAGGGGCAACCGGGGCAACCGGGTCAACAGGACCATTTGGTAAGCATAATGCTTTCTTGTTTGGAAGTGGGTTCTCCCTGGCCATGAGTATTTACACCTGAGTGCAGGATCCAGGGCAGGTTGCACCTGGACCAGAGCATTTGAATGGTGAGCAGTTTTTGTGTGGGGGAACCTGTATTGCTTTTTCTAGATGGGCATCTGTTTTTTATTTTTAAACTAATTTCCATGTTTGAACCAGCCCTTAAACTGTGTGCTGTGGATTTATTTAACTAAAAGACTTGCTTAACCCTTTGGATACTGCAAATTGGACTCGCTGAATACAGCTTCCTTCTTAGTCCAGACTTCAGCCTTAAGTTTCTTATCTAGTGCAAAGCTCCTCTCCTTTTAGTATACAGAGTCTACCGTTTCCTTCCCTCTCACCCATGTCTATCTCTTTAAGAAGGCTTTTTGTTGGAGTAAATAGCCTGTCATTCAAAAATTGACTCTAGCTCCTGCTAGGAAGGGATACTCAAGAGTAATCTGGCTATTTCAGACATGGACATTTTTTACTGATTGTACTGTAAGACAGTTTCTTATTTTCATGAGATACTGATAAAGTAAATGTTCACAATGCTGTACTTTTCCTTTAAAAGATTTTACTTAAAAGTAAAAAAAAAGTTCAAATGGGTGGGCCAGTCAGTATAGGTGAATGTCCAAGGGCTACAAAATAAAAAAAAGACCTTCATGTACCTTTTCCCAAATACTAATTTGACAAACTGTCTCAAAATATCAAAGTGTATCATAAAAAAAATCTAAAAATCTAACTAAAAATAACTGAAACTGCAGTTAAACTGCAGTGAAAAGTTAAACTGTTGCCTCTCCCCCACCCCCATGTAATCTTAGCACCTGTCTCATACCAGCCTGGCACTCTGTTTTGCCAGAGTGCTGAGCCTCTGAGACTGTTACACACCTGCCTGTTCTCTAGCCCAGCCTGCTCCTTGGAGCCAAGGGACCAGGTTGGTCTATAATGGCCCCTGGTTCCTAACAGTAAGAAGCAAAAGTGCGTGGATACCTAGTCAGAGGGGAACTTTGAATAGTTAGGATCAAAGCTATAATTAGGAGGGCAAATTCTTCCCTGATGTGGTCAGGGGAACAATGGATTCCACAACTTTCCAGGCCAACAGCAGACATGCACCAGTACCAAAATGTCCAATAAAGAATGCATCACATCAGTTTTCAGGTGGACAGGAGACAAGAGGAGGACAAGGTCCAGGTCAAGTGGTACTAACAAAATATTTTAGATTTCAGACTAAATCTCTGACCAGTACTCTATTAACCTATGCTACCCCTATAAGGTAATCCCTGAAGGAAAGCAAAGTAATTTAATAAATATTTAAATATAAATTTGCGCCAATTCTAATTGTTTAGGGAAGTAGTTCCAAAACTGTGGGACTGCCCCCCTGGAAGGTGCCAGTGGAGGCTTAGGGGCACATTTACAAAAGCACTCCGAGCGTATTTTCACCGAATTTTTTGGGCGTCCGCACGACTTTTTCGTACACCGCACAACTTTTTCGTATGCCGCATGACTTTTTCGTACGCAGCGCGACTTTTTCGTACACTTGTGCGAAAAAATCAGAAAAGGTTTTACCGCTGTTTACAATGGTTCGGTACAAAAATTTCTTGACTTTCGGATCGCCAATACCATATTATCGTGACTAATATGATTTTTTCGTAAGCATTTTCGCGATATTTGCGATCTTCAGAAAGTTTTGTTTCCAATCCGAATTTTTCCCATTCAGGATTCGAATTCGTGAATTAGTAAATCTGCCCCTTAGTGTTTAGGTCAATTAGAATGAAGAATGACTATTTCTTCTTTTTGGGTAAAAATGCAATGCATATTTTTGTTTTGTACTGTATAAGGAAGGAATTATTAACAGCTCTCTCTGTAGAACAGAGATCCATTATACATGGACAGAAAAAAAGTAAAGATATGGATTTGGCATTTGAAATTATGTATTTATACATTTGATGAAAGTATGGTATCTAAATCTTTGTAAGACACAACAGATTTGCTCATCGGGCAAGAATCACTTCTCTCACCATTTTTTTTTTTTTTTTGCAATTTTTAAGTTAGGACCTTTTTTAAACTAGGTAGGCATGCCTTTTGCACTCTTACTTTCCAGTTTGTGCCTGTATGTTACCCAACCACTTAGATTGTAAGCTCTACAGGCAGGGACCTCCTTCCTACTGTGTCTCATACCACATGGCACTTATATATATATATATATATATATATATATATATATATATATATATATATATTTATTGTATTTATTTATTATATCACTTCTCCTCCCTGTGTATAATTTTGTATTCTGTAAGATTGTACAACGCTGCGTACCCTTGTGGCGCTTTATAAATAAAGTTATACATACATGTAAATAAAACGAGGGAGAGTCTCCAAAGGAACTTTGTGGACTACCCTGTATAATCTCTGTAAATTGCTGATGTCATATAAAAAGCTTGTGATGTCCTTGAGCAAACTTGGGGCCATAAACTTTTCAACCCCCTTCCACATTCCCTGTCCTATCCAGGAAAAAAGCATCCATTCACCCTATTTACTGCCCCATAGCAAGGCCAGGATTTATATATCAGGCACCCCTAGGTACCTTACTCTGTACATAAACCCAACTCCCCTTTGTGCACGTGCATGTGCAAACTGCCGTTGTTTGGTACAAATCACTGAGGATTGGTGCGTGGAGGACAGCACTTGCCCAGTGCTTTGCCCAGTGCTTTTTAGTTGCAGCTGAGTCCCTAAAATCCTGCGGCCTGGGCCTTTGTCACCTTGCCACAAATCTGGGGCAGCTCACAGTTTCTACTGTGCCACTTAATTGCAGGCCCGGATTTTGGGAGAGGCCCCCAAGGCCCGGGCCTAGGGCGGCAAGATGGTAGGGGCGGCAAACAGGCGCTCCTAACATCACCTGGGCACTGCGCCTGTTCTTACTTGTGACGGGCGGCAGGCAGTGGCGCATAAAATAATTAAATAATATCTTGCCGGCCGCCCCAACTCCCTCAGAACGGCTGTGCGCATCTACTTCCTGGTTGGTGGCGTCATCACACCACGCATGCGTCATTACGTCACTGCACGCGGCGCAGGCACGCCCTACAGTGCTTGTTTTCGTGCACAGAAAGGAGAAGCTGCGCCACCACAAAGAAAGAACCTGCATTCATGTGAATCTGGCTGCCTGGCTACAACAAGCACTCTGAAAGCACAGGTTGCTTAGTACAGCAGCAGGGACACAGTTACAGTTTAACCCTGTATACGCCTAACTGCCAGTTGGCCCAGAGGAAGGCAAAAAACCCATCTGAAGCCTCTCTAATTTGTTGCAGAGGGGAAAAATTCCTTCCAGACTCCAAGATGGCAATTTCCCATTCCCCTGTATTCCCTCACTTGCTAAAATACCCCTCCAACCCCTTCTTGTACCTATCTAATGTATCTGCCAGTACCACTGATTCAGGGGGGGATCCCACAACTTCCCAGCCCCCCCTGTAACTCCCCTTCCTTGTACCTATCTAATGTATCTGCCAGTACCACTGATTCAGGGGGGGTCCCACAACTTCCCAGCTCCCCCTGTAACTCCCCTTCTTTGTACCTATCTAATGTATCTGCCAGTACCACTGATTCAGGGGGGGAATCCCACAACTTCCCAGCTCCCCCTGTAACTCCCCTTCCTTGTATCTATCTAATGTATCTGCCAGTACCACTGATTCAGGGGGGGATCCCACAACTTCCCAGCTCCCCCTGTAACTCCCCTTCCTTGTACCTATCTAATGTATCTGCCAGTACCACTGATTCAGGGGGGGGGATCCCACAACTTCCCAGCTCCCCCTGTAACTCTCCTTCCTTGTACCTATCTAATGTATTTGCCAGTACCACTGATTCAGAGGGGGGATCCCACAACTTCCCAGCCCCCCCTGTAACACCCCTTCCTTGTACCTATCTAATGTATCTGCCAGGACCACTGATTCAGGGAGAGAATTTCATATCTTAACAGCCCCTTCAGAATATTTACGTGTAGATGGCACAGGTTTTCTCTAGGTCATTGCCAGTTATAGGAACTGGTTATAGGAAGTGGTTGGCTGTCACTCTATATAACTCATGGATGTCTTTTTTCACCCTTATCTACTGTTACTATAAAATCCATCAGCAGTGGGGACTTGTGTGATATAAGAAACTTTTCTGAGGCCATTGCATTCATTTATTGAGTATTTTCTTCTAGCTTTCCTGTGACATGGCTGACAAAAGAAAAAAGCTTAGTGGGTTTGCATATCGCAAGCTTGCAAAAGAAAAAGGTAAAAGGCAAAGTAGTGAACTGGAGCATACACGAAAAATGGAGACCTTTTTTGAGAAAGCTAAGAGAGAAGATCTTGATGTTATACCTGAAGAGGCTGAATCTTCTGAGTCACCTTGTTCTTCGTCTCATTTGAGAACAACAGATATTACAGAGGGAACATCACATGGTGAAGATATTTCTACGGAACTAGCAGATAATTCATCCTTAATGACAACTGCTGAAGTAATAGAAAAACAACCATGTGAGGAAATCTCTTCACCACTAACTCCATTAAGGCTTTCTGAAACTAAGAGTTTGCAAGATGAACTACACTTTTCTTCTGATCCTGTTGACTGGGATAAAAAAGATGAAAAGCTGAAAGATTTCCTAGCTTTTAATGGTGTCAGTCAGAACAAGGAGGCAGACTTTTCATCATCTGTCAGGCACTATACTGACAAAAGTAGGTGTATGTCTGATACACTCTTTAAAAGTGAACGGAATCGTGGAATAGTGGAATCGGCAAGTTAGCACATGAAGGATATAATGATTGGAAAAATGCATCTGTTCGACTGAACGAACACGAAGAGTCCAAATTTCACAAAGACTGTTATTTGAGGATGCAAAATAGGGCAAAAATTAGTGGTAGAATTGACCAGCTTTTTCTTGAGAAGCAAAATCAAGAAATGGAATACTGGAGGAATGTCCTAAAAAGGGTTGTTACGGCTGTGAAAACATTGTCATCACGAGGTTTGCCATTCAGAGGCACAGATGAAAAATTTGGGTCACTCACAAATGGCAATTACTTGATGCTTCTAGAAGCAATAGCTGAACATGACCCCTTCTTGGCAGAGCATATCAAAAAATATGGAAACACTGGTACTGGCAGTACATCATACTTGTCCAAAACTGTATGTTTTGAATTCATTGATATTGTAGCCTCCAGTGTGCTTGAAGTTATAATAAACGAAGCCAAGCAAGCAAAATATTACTCTATAAGTGTTGATTCAACTCCAGATGTATCACATACAGATCAGCTTGCCTTCATTATTTGCTATGTTAAAAATGACGGCATCCCCAAAGAAAGGTTTATTAAATTCATCCCAAATGTGGGGCATAAAGCTGAAAACTTGTTCAGTGCAGTCATGGACACTCTGAAAGAATACCACATTGATATATTGGATTGCAGAGGACAGTCATATGACAATGCTAGCAATATGTCAGGTCCGTATTCTGGTCTTCAGGCTAGAATTAAACAGGTGAATCCTCTGGCCGTATACACCCCTTGCTCTGCACACTCACTAAATCTTGTTGGAACCAGTGCTGCTGAAAGCTGCAGGGAAGCAGTTTCGTTCTTTTGCATTTTGCAGCAACTGTACCACTTCTTCTCTGCATCCTCCACAAGGTGGGAAATGTTGATATCTCATTTAAAGCGGAAAGCTACAGTAGTTAAGAATTTATCTACTACAAGGTGGTCAGCAAGGAGTGATGCATGCCTCAGTATAAGCAGATCATGAAAGGAGATCATAGAAGCACTGGATGCTATAGATGACGATGCTTCCCAAACACCAGCAACTCAAAATGAGGCTTCAGGACTAAGCAAAAACTTGCAAAAGTTAGAGACTGCCATCATGACAGTATTTTGGAGCTTCATTTTAGAGCAGATTAATGCTACAAACAAACGCTTACAGTGTGTGGATATTGAAATTGGTACAGTTGTACGACTTTATGATGGTCTCACCACACTTGTGCAAGATACCAGGGATGATTTTGAAAGGTTTGAAAGAGAAGCTAGAGAGTTGTCTGGGCTAGAAGATTATGATGCATCTACAGCAAGACCAAGAAAGATAAAACTGCCATTTGATGTCAGCCCCCAAGGGCACATACAACTAAGCCCAAGAGATAAATTCAGAGTAAACACCTTTCTCCCTATCCTGGATAAACTATCCCATGAGCTTAGAAGGAGAGCAGAGGCTTATAAATCACTGAACAGTCATTTCAGCTTATTTGAAAATATGAGCACACTTAGCAATTAGGAGTTGCTTGCCCAAGCACATCATCTGTGCAGTCAGTACCCAAATGACATGGATGACAAACTGCCTAATGAATGCTTGCACCTCTGCTCTCATTTAAAAAGTATTGGTGCCCTGGACATCACTATTCCTCAGCTACTCAAAACCATTGTTGAAGACTCACTGGAAGTGATTTACCCAAATGTTTATGTAGCATTACGTACAAGTATTTTTCTTTGCACACTGGCAACAAACTACAGTGCTGAAAGATCCTTTTCTTGCTTAAAAAGAGTAAAAAAACTACCTGAGATCCTCACTTAATGAAGAAAGGCTACTACAAGGTGGTCAGCAAGGAGTGATGCATGCCTCAGTCTAAGCAGATCATGGAAGGAGATCATAGAAGCACTGGATGCTATAGATGACGATGCTTCCCAAACACCAGCAACTCAAAATGAGGCTTCAGGACTAAGCAAAAACTTGCAAAAGTTAGAGACTGCCATCATGACAGTATTTTGGAGCTTCATTTTAGAGCAGATTAATGCTACAAACAAACGCTTACAGTGTGTGGATATTGAAATTGGTACAGTTGTAAGACTTTATGATGGTCTCACCACACTTGTGCAAGATACCAGGGATGATTTTGAAAGGTTTGAAAGAGAAGCTAGAGAGTTGTCTGGGCTAGAAGATTATGATGCATCTACAGCAAGACCAAGAAAGATAAAACTGCCATTTGATGTCAGCCCCCAAGGACACATACAACTAAGCTCAAGAGATAAATTCAGAGTAAACACCTTTCTCCCTATCCTGGATAAACTATCCCATGAGCTTAGAAATAGAGCAGAGGCTTATAAATCACTGAACAGTCATTTCAGCTTATTTGAAAATATGAGCACACTTAGCAATTAGGAGTTGCTTGCCCAAGCACATCATCTGTGCAGTCAGTACCCAAATGACATGGATGACAAACTGCCTAATGAATGCTTGCACCTCTGCTCTCATTTAAAAAGTATTGGTGCCCTGGACATCACTATTCCTCAGCTACTCAAAACCATTGTTGAAGACTCACTGGAAGTGATTTACCCAAATGTTTATGTAGCATTACGTACAAGTATTTTTCTTTGCACACTGGCAACAAACTACAGTGCTGAAAGATCCTTTTCTTGCTTAAAAAGAGTAAAAAAACTACCTGAGATCCTCACTTAATGAAGAAAGGCTAAACAGCTTTGCCCTGCTTGCAATTGAAGTTGACATTGTCAGAAAGTTTTCATATGACAGCATCATTGATAAGTTTGCAAAGAGAAAACTCAGAGCTAAAAGGCTTTGTTAATCCTAAAAATTTCAGATTTTTCACACTTCATTATTATTATTATTTTATGTGTTATTGATTATTGCATTTACTGGTATTTAAATTGGTTACATTCAAAACTACTGTTTATGGTTTAATACATAATTATTAAATTTCACTTTATTGTATGTATGTATAACTTTATTTATAAAGCGCCACAAGGGAACGCAGCGCTGTACAGTCTTACAGAATACAAAATTGCACACAGGGAGGACACGTGATATAATAAATAAATACAATAAATACATATATGTATATATATATATATATAAAAGTCCAAAATGGGAAGCACACCAATAAAAGTTACTATACCTTGGTGCTAGAGCCAGGGAATCTTTAAATCGAAAAAATGTCAGCACTCTTAGGATTTTCACATGGAGTCTCAATAAACCATCAAGGCTATTATAATGCAAACGGTGAGTCTTTATTACCAACGTTTCAGTCCGCACTTGGGACTTTCGTCAGGGAATACAGCTGTATTCCCTGACGAAAGTCCCAAGTGCGGACTGAAACGTTGGTAATAAAGACTCACCGTTTGCATTATAATAGCCTTGATGGTTTATTGAGACTCCATGTGAAAATCCTAAGAGTGCTGACATTTTTTCGATTTATATATATATATATATATAAGTGCCATGTGGTATGAGACACAGTAGGAAGGAGGTCCCTGCCCCATAGAGCTTACAATCTAAGTGGTTGGGTAACATACAGGCACAAACTGGAAGGTAAGAGTGCACCAGGTATGGGCATTTGCCCTTAAGCGCAGGACTGGGCAAAATAATGTTTTAGTGCTCCAGAAGGTAACAGCTGAGTTTTTTCTTAAAGAGAGTGGGTGAGTTTTCCCTACGGAGGGATTCAGGGATAGAGTTCCAGAGGTAAGGAGCAGCGAGATAGAAAGGTTTAAGACGAGAGAGCGCAGTGGGTGTGGATGGTGTAAAGAGACGGAGGCTCTGAGAGGAGCGGAGGAGATGACCAGGAACATGTAGGGAAACCAGTGAAGAAATGTAGAGAGGAGCAGAGGAGTGAAGGGCTTTGAATGTCAGCAGAAGGATTTTGTAAGCTATCCTTTGCTTGACAGGCAGCCATGCTAGTGAGCTTAAATGAGGCTGAGCAGGTTCCCTCTTAGGAGAGAGCAGGAGGATCCTGGCAGCAGAGTTTAAAATTGATTGCAGGGGAGAGAGGTGGGAGTCTGGGAGGCCGGTTAGTAGGAGATTGCAGTAATCTAAGCGGGAAAGGATAAAGGCATGGCATTTATTGTCTGTTTTTCTGTTTACTTGGTTTTAGATTTTCTTCCGGGGGGGGGCACAGCAGCTGGGCCTAGGGGAGCACAAAAGGTAAATCCGGCCGTGCTTAATTGTACAGTCACTTTAACACTTAATTTTACAGCATTTTGGAATATACTAGGGCTCCATAAATATATTTTACTGCACTGAAAAGCGCCCATTTTCCCTCAAGCACCCTTTTTGCCTTGCCTTGTGTTTCAACAACTCTGTCCCCAGTACTACTCATTGTATGATGAATAGAAGTCTTCTCTTCACCATGCAAGAAAATAAATCTGCAGCCAGCATTAATGGGGGCAGCTGCCGCCAGCCATTCATTAATTTTGGAGAGCACTAGTATTTTTACAGTCTGCCGACAGAGTCAAGATTTTCCTTAACTTCAAGTGCATTTACAAGTGTCTTTCCTGAAAATAAGTAACTCTTCTTCTGCTGATGGCTATAATACTGGGCAAGGCAGTTACAGACTGAGGTGTTTGCACATTCAATTATAGAAATACTGGCCACTTTTTACTTTCTAAAACAAACATATCAAAGAGTTGACAACTAGGAAGGCATATTCCAAAGCAAAACAGAGGTCTTTGTAATAAATTATGCTTTGGATCTAGAATATTGGTCTTCAACCCTGCTGATCTACTATGTTACAGGTCCTAAGGGGGCATACTAATAAAAAAGGAACAGTGAATATTTCAGAAAATATTTCCAATACTAAACTAATATGAACTAAAAGAATGTCTTAATTTTTTTGCTGCAAAGTAAATCACTGCAAAATTAAAAAAAAAACTTTTGTAACTGAATAAAAATAAATACTATTATGCAAAAACTATATATTATTAATAATAAATGCAGGGAGGCTGGAAACAGAAAAACAATGAGAGGAACTTGACTTGGGGGGGGGGATTCCCCTGCTATTGCAGTCTTTACCCTATTAGCCAATACTATGACAATTTTCTGAGATTGACGGAACACTCCCATTCCTCATTTTATCCTAGACAATGAAGAGAAAGGATGTCTCTGCAGTTTTGATATAATGATATTTTTAGGAAGTAAAATGGTTTCAAGACTCTTTTATTCAGTACCAGTACATATTCTAAGAAAGGTACACTATTATAACTGAGAATGAGTATTATGTAAAATGTCTCCTTTAAGGAAAGAGCAGGTGAAATGGTGAGAGCAAACTGTATCAGAAAGGGTAGAAAGATAGGAGGCAGGTAATAAGAAATGTAAACAGTGGTCCAGATGTATTTTTTATTTAAAAAGGGTGACAAGGATGAGAGGTGGTAAAATATAATTCTTTTACCAAATGATGCACATTTTTAAGGTCCACTCCAACTTTAACAGCATCAAAATCAAGAGAAGGGTAGGACAGTGTAAGAAGCACACACTGCAGGTAGGTGCTGAAAAAAAGAGTCCTGAAAATGCATACACATATAAATCAAAGTACTATGATATGACAGTAGCATAAGCACAATACAGGTACTGCAACCACAAAAATATAACAGAAATATTCAAAATGCAGCCCTCCAGGTAGTGATTGGTAGACACTGGAAACTCATGGGAATCCATCTCCAGCATAGCTTCCATCATCTTGTTGTTTATTGTTGTTCATTAGCAGTGAACTCCCTCTGCTGGCTGTTTGCTGTATGTGCAGTGAAACATTTCCTGTGGAGCTTCTGACCCGTGGAACCACCATACTCCTGACATGTGACCTATTACAGTACATTGTGTGAGTCTAGAAGCATACCACATCTATCTTCTCCTCCATGGTAGCATCGCTGGTAGGCATTATGGACATAAAACCTGCACTGAGCCACCATTAAAGCTGCCAGCATGTCAGAGACACTGTTGTATATAATTTCTGCCAGCATTTGTATCCATGTTGCAGTTGTTTTATCAATGTAGTTGTTTTTGTGTTTTGTTGCAACCCACTTATTGAATTTTATTTGTTACAGTTTCACCTCTTTTTCCGCAATCACCAAGTAAAGTTCAGCAGATTTCACTCTTGGTCTCTTTTATTGGAATGTGGGAAGGTTTAACTGTATGTCAAGCTACACACTACCTCAGGGTAACACGTAGTGTTACCCTGACAGAACAGTGAAACAGCGGCTATCCAACAGGTAGAGCAGTACAGAAGCTTCACTGCAGGCTATAAAATAGGCACATTAATAAAGCAGCTACACAAGCGTAGCACTGAGGCCTGCTACCTTGTTAACACAGCTACCTTCATTCAACTATACAGCTGTCCCTGCAAGGTCAAATACCCGCAACAGCATAATGTCCCAGAAATGGACACCTTCACTTATAACCAGGTCCCAAGTTTCCGGTTCCTACCAGCACCGGTCTCTTATTAACGCTGCCGCCATTGCCCGCACAAAAGCAGAAGCGCCCAAGGCCCGCACCTCCTTTGCAGAAAAGGAGGTGAAGGCAAAAATGGAGTGGGCACACCTGGATGCAGAAAGAGCGCGCCTGGAAGCAGAAAGGAAAATAGAGAGTGAACGCCTAGAAGCAGAAAGGAAAAAAGAGAGTGAACACCTGAAAGCAGAAAAGAATATAGAAAGTGGTCATCTAGAAGCATTTCTAGAGAAGCTTAATATAGAGAAGGAAGCTGCAGCTGCCAAAGCTGAAGCAGAAGCTCCAGAGGCAATCATGTACCCTGACAGTGAAAGTCACTGCAGGCTGCCAAATCTAGTGATCGAGGGTCAAGACCCACTGCAGCACACCTCTGAGTATGTCCACCAGCACTCCAAACAGGACACAGATTCTCTTTAACCAAAAAAAAGAGATCTACGCACTATCCAGGAGCCAGACTATGATTGCTACATGACTCAACAAGTCAGCAGCGTTCTTCCTTTAAAAACACTATCAGAGACTTTAACCTACTGTATCATACAGTGAAGAGGTAGACCTCCTGATAAAATATCTAGGAACTGCAGAACATGCCAAAAGGCATAACTGACTCAGCTAACAGCTGACTCTGTAACTTAGCAGCTGACTCTTTACCTGTTCAAGGGAGCCTTTGACTTCTGTGTGATCAACATAAACCACCCAGAGACTGGTCTCAAAATGATCTAGCACAGACTTGACTAGTGTTATGGCTCAGCAGAGGTAATTGAGAATGCACCTTTCAAGAGAATTGACGATTTCTCTAAAATATCTAATAAAGGTTACTAGAAAGAGAACAATGGGCCTGATTCACTAAAGTGCGATTTAACGTGCGCTATTTATAGCGTGCGGTAAAAATTTTACCGCGTCTTAATTTTGGCGATTCTTCGCACGATTCACTATAAGCATACTCGCGCTTTTTTACGCGCGATATTGCATGCGCTATTTAACTCGCGAAGACTATTTCAATGCGGTATTTGCTGGTACATGTGCTAAATTACGCCCGTGAATAGTCACCGCATATGAATGGTAGCTTAGAAATAGTGTATAAAAATTGTCGCCGCATATAAATGGTGTATATAAATATTAGCCACATATAAATGGTAGCATATAAATGGTATCATATAAATAGTAGATGCTTATAAATAGTAGCCACTAGTGATGAGCAAATGTGTTCTGGTTATCTTTAGTGAGAATTAGCAAATCTTTCGAAAGATCCACGAAACGGCAAAAAAATTGTTGCTGTGACTATTATTTTTTGACGCTTGTATAAATTTTTGTATGTGCGGTGAATTTTTGCGTGGCAAATTTTTTCATGCGTTTTGCCATTGGCGGATTGTTTTGCGAAACGCATGAAAAAATCCGCCGCGAAAAAATTCAACGCACGTCCAAAAATTTGCTGCGAATCCATGCCTGGCGAAGCATTTCATCACTTGTAGCCAAATATAAATAGTCGCGCAAATGAACGCACGCCATGTTAGCCATACACGCCAATACTTGCAGAAAATTACTGTATTAAAAATGAACATTTCGCTGCAAACTGGCGGCTGCGTCACTCTAGGGGAAACACATACTTGAATAAATAACACTGTAAGTCCATATTTTATTGTAAAAAATCATTTACTGTACTTTTGTATAATTTTTCGCCTGCCTGTAGTAGGTGTTAATTTTCGCATAGCCGAATGCGATATTTAGCGCGCAAAAGTTATAGTGAATCATGCGATCGTATTCTTTTCAGCGCAGAAATTAACGCATGCGGTAAAACTAGTGCGAGAAATAACCCATGCGAAAATGGCGATTTTTCGCACGCGATAATACTATGGTGAATCGTGCGCAAATTATTTTGTGTTTTTTAACGCAAAAAAGCATGCGATAATTTTTATCGCCCTTTAGTGAATCAGGCCCTTAGTGTCTTGCATAAGACAGCTACCTCTGTCCTTCATTGCAGCTCAGAATCTGAGTGCATGAACCGCCCCACTGTGTTGCACATAACTTAAAAGTTTCATTTTCAGAGAAACACTGCTCTCAGCTGCCGCGTTGTGAACTTCTACTAATTAACAGGGAGAGGCTGCAGTGGTTTCGGGAGACGTAGATTTAACTTGGGAGGTTCTCAAACAAGCCTTGGGAACTGACACTTTGACACAGCACACGCACACAAAAGAAGCTAGTAACTAGAAACAACTAGAATCAAGAAAGAGAGGGCAAGTTGGGGGCTCTAGCTCACAGGATAATATGCACTGAGGAACGCCCTGTACAGTCCGGCGGGGAGCCATACAGCTGGCGCCCGTGTTATTTTTACTGGACTCCCATAAATAACAAATATCCGCCCTGTAGCTGAGATGGAAGTTCTTGTTACTTACTCGCCCCCCCGCTGGCACCAAAAGACAGCATGCTTATTAACTCTAAGCTGACTATGCAGGTCCAAAGTATATTTTACTGGATTTGTAAATATTTTGCAGTGCTTTGATTACTCATTGTTCTCACATTATACCAGAAGACATTAACCATTGGCTACCCATCTCATTTTCAACTACACCTTAAGACTAATGTCACACATAGCGTTCAATGGTTATTTATCAGCTAATCCTCATATGCCCCTCTGATGACAAAACAGGTTGACACTTCTAGCACATTTTGTAGTGCTTTTGCAGTGTGGTTTGTGTTTATTTATGCAAATGCTATATGCTAATGTTCTGTACCTCATGTCATTTGACATTATTACTAGCACCTTTCCCTCCAAAACATGGTTAATAGACATTGGTTGTTTTGTGTCTGTTCACTTCAGTCTCCACTAATAAAGTGTTTCTATGTAAGACATGTAAGTGTGGACCTTTCTTTCCTGGTAGATATATATTTAAAAGGCCAGGAATTAATTAAAGTTGGCTTCTCTATTAAAACGAATTACAAAGCTAATTTTGAGCCCATATTGGATACATTTTCTGAATATTTTCAAGTGTGGAACAGTAAAGAATTATCATGGGTAGGCAGAATGGCAGCAATTAAGTCCATGTTGTTTCCTAAAATTTTATACCTCTTTAGAACAATACCTATAATACTCCCAAACAAATTCTTCCTCCAGCTACAAAAGACAATATCTAAATTTATTTGGAAATATAAAAGACCCAGAACTGCAAACACAAGTCTCACTAGAAACAAACTCCAAGGTGGCTTGGGTTTCCCCAATTTTAAGAGGTATTACCAAGCCTCTTAAAAGTTAAGGTATTAACTTCGCTCAACGTATTTTATTACCAGTCAATCAATCCCAATGGGTCCTCCAGGAAGGAGACACTGCCAGTCCTACAGCTGGAACAAATTGCGTGGATCCCACCAAAACTGCGACATGTGCTATTTTTCACTTCACAGGCCACCCTTAAAATCTGGGACATGACAATACATGCTGAGTCACTAACTTTAGGTTTTCATCCTAATCTACCACTCGCAGCTCTAAAGGGATTAATTCCAAACTTCAACCCCTCAGCCTGTTCACAACTGGGAATTGGGATATTAGCAAACGTGTTCCATGACAACAACCTACTATCGTTTGCAGAATTACGTGAAAAGTGGCACCTACCCAACTCAGCTTTCTTATCATACCTTCAATTATCAAGCTATTGCAAATATAATCTCCACGCCAAACCTAAAAGCCTATCAGGATCCCTACAAAAATTCACAAGAGCAGCTCTCCAAGGTGAAAAAATTTCATATTATTATGGAATATTAAATGATACTACAGATTCTCCAATGGACTCGCATATCTCAGCCTGGCAAAAAGACTTGAACCTCACAATTGATCCAGTTGATTGGAATATAGCCTTTGCAATTATATCGACTACTTCAAAATCAGTCAGGCTCATGGAAACCAGTATCAAACTCATGCTCTGATGGTATCTGGTATCCTCAAGGCTTTATAAAATCTACCCACAAACAGCCACTAAAATGTGCTGGAGAAAATGTGGACAGGAAGGGACTCTTGTGCACACCTGGTGGAACTGCCCTAAAATACAAAAGTATTGGCAAGAACAAACTCCTTGTAGTACACATACTAGAAACGGCAAGGCTTCTTTTAGCCCAAAAATAGAAAACCGATCTTATTCCCTCAATGCTAGAACTAAAAAACTTTATCAACCTCTCACGAACCCTTGAATATCACAATGCAAGGATTAAGAACTCTCTATGTAACCACCATAAGGAATGGGACTCATGAAAGAACTTTACTGAGGTGGATACCCAGGAATAATAACCAATAATGTATATTATTTACTTTTCATTATTTTTAATTTTTATTTTATATTTTGTTTTTTTTGTTTTGGTTTTTTTTCTTTCCCCTCTCCTCTGTTCTCTTCCCTTCTTTTCCTACTTCACTTCCTTCCCTCTTTATGCTCTCTCTTCCTGTGACTGTATATCTCAAACAAACTGCACTCACAGTGTTTAATTCAACATTTTGGCTTAGAGTCAAGCTAAAAAACTCTCACAGAAGGATCTGTTGGAACAGCGGAAGGATAGGACGCAGGAACCAGATTTGATTTTTACCACCACTTAGTCAGATTGGAGCTTGGAAATTAACAGATGGGAGATCTTTAACACTGATGCCACTCTTCCTTTTTATAACAAAGGATGGCCTCTGATGGCCTTCAGAAGGGGACACAATCTGAGTGACTTGTTGGTGGTCAAAGACCTTTAAGGACCCTCTCAAATAAAGGGCACTTAGTTAAACAGACCCTTAAAGAAAGGATGCTTCAAATGTGCTAGCTGTTTGACTTGTGGGGGGATGTTACAAGTGACCCAGTTTGTGCACCCAAGGACAGGTAAAAAAAGCCAGAGCCTGTTTAACCTGCTTTCAACCTGCTTTAAAGGGAAAGAAGTTTTGCTATGACTGTGTACTTCAATTCTTAAAACCTCCTGTGTCTGATACAGTGCATGCAAGGGTCCCTATGGATTGTGATATTGAAGATTCTGATAAGGCTGGGTCTTCCTCCAAAGATGTTTTAGCATGGATTAAGCAAGCTATTACTGAAGGGATTTAACAGGCTGCTGTTCCTAAAAGAGCAAGGGCTTCTACTAGTAAGGACTGCGATGCAAGTAGCTCTTCTTTTTCTTCTTCACTTAGAGATGTTTTTGGAGTCCTTGCTTCCTCTGAGGATGATGAATCATATGGCTTTGATCATAAGCTTGTGTCCACACTTATTAAGGCTGTTAAACAGACTTTAGGTTTGATTCACTCAAGTGCGTTAAAATGAGCGCTATTTATAGCATGCGTTAAAAATTTTATCGCTTCTTATTTTTTGCGTCATAATTAAGACGCAATGCTGTTTGCATTATTTAACTCGTGAAGATCGTTTTTGCATGGTATCTTACACAACGCGTGATAATTAACGCACACACTGTAATTTAAGCACACAGTATTAACAGAGAGGCCTGGCTTCATCAGAAGCCCAGATGTGTCAGATATGGAGGGCACAAATAAGGAGGAAGCTAGTGGAGAAGAAAGTTAGGAACTTCCCCCCCCCCCCCATCACCAAAAAGGAGCAGGAAAAAACAGCAGGAGAGCAGGCTCCGAAATCTCAAATTTTCGGAATTTGAGAATGAGGCTCTGGTGTAGACTGAAGCTCAAAAAAACAGGGCATGGAAGGACATGTCAATGTCAATAGTGTTGGGGTGTGTCTGCGGAGTGTCCAACACTGCAAAACGCTATCAGGTTATCAGACATAAAGAGGGTCCTGAAGAAACAACTGGCAGAAGACTCCAGATACAGGTAAATATCTTACATTCATCTTTCTATTTAACACTTGCTCATCTGATTTTCTCCTCAATCTGTTTTTCCTTCTGGCTTACTGTATTTCCTTCCTTTTTGGCTTCTTTCCTGCTTTCTTTACTTGTATGTAATGTATGTATGGCACAGCTATTATTATGTGCGCAACTTATGTCCTCAAAGCTGTGGAGTAGAACAATAAATTAGGACAGTAAATAGGGGGGTCATTTAATAAATATTTCACAAAATAGTTAATGCCCTGTCCTCTCCTATGAAGGAGGATTATTGTGGAAGCATTGTTTAATACAGAGTATAAGGGAGAGCCGTGGGAGTTAGCGAGGCCACTTAGCAGCAACTTGCAGCATTTAAAGGACAAGGAAAGTCAAAATCTATGCCGGGTGTGCCTGGCACAGAATATAGCACTTATATAGCAATATAGCATGGGGTATTGCTGAAAAGCATTGAAAAGCACAAAACCAGTCCCCCCCCTCCCGCACTCCTCGCTTCATAGCAACCAGACGCTCCTGATGTGTGCGCATGTGCAAGCTAAGGATCTGGTCGTAGTGTCTGTGCAGGAGCGTTGCATTATGGGAATCTTCTCTACCCAGCTCAGCGTTTTTTTCCTGTTTGGCTTCTGATCTTCTGAACAGGTGAAATATGGGGAGACTTAAGGGCACTATTGAGACAACTGAAGGTATGCCTGCAGCTTGAGATTAACTCTTTACTAGCCTTTCCTTCTCCTTTAAGTAGGGTTTGTGTCAGAGCATGCCTTAGTAAAGGGAATTGATTGGGGCAACAATGAGTAACAAAAAGTGAGTGCGTTGTTATGGCTTTCTTATTGGAGGCAACACAAAAAAAGCATTCATATATTTTATTTAGGTCTGGAACTGGAGGTGGCCCTTCCAAAAAAAGTCTTTTTCAGCAGTTTTGAGGAGCAGCTCATGCCTTTTATACATGGAGCGTGAGTGGTGTGGCCGGCATCTTTGATTCCGACAGGTAGGTAGGTGTAATGACATTAATACAAGTGTATTTACTCTTGCAGAGAAGCTTAATATAAATGTAATACAATGTTTTCTAAAACAGATTCATCCTTACCACCACCTGGCACAAGCAGATGCAGACAATTGTCATTTGCTCCACTTCCAGGTATTTTTGTTACCAAATTTTGTAGGACATGTGTTTTGTGTTAGGCTTGTGCAATGGCATGAGAGTGAATTGTGTCCGTGTATATTGCAGGTGTTTCAATTACAAAAGTGCAGTGTATTGCTAATAAGATAGGTGTGTTATTGGACAAGTGTGTCTTGCTGGGCTAGGTGCAGTCAGGTCATCTTGTATTTTTGGACAGAGTTTGCCCTTGCACTCTGTATGGCAAAACATTTTACCTTTTTTGGTCATTTGGAATGAATCAATGTCCACAAATAATTTTTGCAAAATAAACTTTGTCATGTTGTAAAACAAATGATAAACATTATTGTCCATGAAGTTTGCCTGGCATCATGAACATAATTACAAACATTCAAATAATTTTTTTTTTTTCCAAAAGGTGGCCAAAGATGCTCTGCTGGACAGTCCTCCTCTAGTCCACTTCCCACAATGGCATCCTGAAATGGAAGATGATACATTCAGTGGGGATGCTAGCGAGAGATGGTCTGGGGAATGTGGCAGTGATGTGGCCTTAATTTCAGAGTATGAGCCTGCAGAAAATCCCCAACACCATGTCAGACCCATGGCCAAAACCAGCACATCTCTTTCTAACTTCAGGCGTTTATTGAATTTTAATTTCACAGTATCAATATATACAATGCAATATTGGAATATTAGTTACACATTAGTAATATCGTAAGCCTTTGTCGCTTACTATAGCATAACAGTAAAACATTATAGTTCAACACATTTGAGTCATAGACACATAGACATAGCATAACACAGTGGGTTGCAACTTAGGTGACCCAGTCCAGCCATTTATCCCATATTTTGTGGTATTTTTTGGGGCTACTCCTTTTCCAATAGATAAGATTCTCCATAGTGGATATACGTTTAACTTCTAGAACCCATTGGGAGGAATTGGGAGGTGTGGACTGCTTCCATTTTCTTGTAATAAGCTTCTTTGTTGTAAATAGTGCTTCATTATTAAAGGTGCTTTGATACCGTGTGTATGACTCTTGTAATCCTATACCAAATAAAGATACCCGCGGTGTTCTGGAGAGTTGTATTCCCAGCACTGTGTCTATGGTATAGAGGGCCTCTTTCCAGTATATTGCTAGTATTGGGCATTCCCAAACCATATGTATAAAGGAGGCTTGCTGTATACCACATCTAGGGCATTCTGAGGAGGATCCTGGAAACAGTTTGTGTAATTTGGCAGGATAGTAGTAGGCTCTATGGAGAAAATATAATTGGATCATGCAATCTCTATAGGTCAGAGATATCAATAAAGGGGATTCCAACAACTGGTCCCATTCGTCGTCATCACATCGGCCTGTATCTCCTTCCCATTTATTTCTAAGGGTTTCAAGGAGCTTATTATGCAGTTTAGCATGAAGTTCTTGATATAAATTGGAAATAAGGCGTTTAGTTGAGCTTTGTTGTAAATGGTCGGTTAGTGAGTATTGGGCAAGGAGGATGGTGTTTTTATTGTTTTGTGATTTCAGACATTTTGAACTTGGATATATTTCAACCATTGATGTGCCGGTAAGTGAAATAGTTGCTTGAGAGTATCAAAAGAAGCTACAGAGCCTCCTTGCCAAACATCTCCTATAGTGCTAATGCCACACCTTTTCCATATGGGGTTACCCCCTAATTTAGCTAGGTTTGGAAAATATAGATTTTCCCATAGTGGGGTCTGGGGTAGCATGTTTTTAATTTGCACTATATGCAGCGTTTTTTGCCAAATTTGACGTATATGCATAATAACCTGGTTGGGGTAGGCTATTGGTTTTGGTCTTTTGATGAGTTACCACTGAAAGGGGGTATAGGAGGTCCCTAGCAAGGTTTTGTATAGATGGTGCAGTGACTGATGATTTGTATCCTCAGCCCAGGAACCTATATGGCTTAGTTGAGCTGCCATGTAGTATAGATATATATCTGGGAATACTGCTCCCCTTTGGGATTTGCCTTTAATTAGGGTATTCAGACTTAAGCGATGACGAGTGCCAGCCCATATTAATTGCCTAAATATTGTATCTAATGCTGTAAAATACCCTTTTTTAATAACACAAGGGGCTTGCAGGAGGGCATACGTTAGTTTGGGGAGAAGTATCATTTAATCAAGTGTATTCTGCCCATAGGGCCAATTAGGAGGGATTCCCAGGCTTTATTTTTCTTTTGTATATAGTCTTTAACCGGCAATACCTTCAGATTATAGTATTCTGATAGGGGGAGTTTAATTACAATGAGGCATAACAAATCTTTAATGAAAAAGTTGGACACATTACATGTGGACTTTTGTGTTGCCACATTTGAAAGTCCAACAAGAAAAAGTCGCATTGTTGGCAAATCAAAATGCCCTTATAGAAAAACAAATTTAATTGCTAGAGACCATAGCACATTGGCAAAAGGAAATTAAGCCAACACGCTCTACTACTAGATATAGTGGTGAGAGTTCATCTACCGCTCCTGCAGCTCCCACTAGACAGGTACGTAAAAAGAAATAAATGTGCCACTAAAATTTTTGTTTAAGTGCCAAATGATGTATAAAGAAATAATATTAATACACATTAGGCCTATGTTCTTTCTAAATAGCTATTTCTCTTTTTGCTATTTGTGTTGGGGGTGGGGGAATCACCTGCTCAAATTCACATCAGCCTTAGTTGCCACTCACTACTGCTGTGAGAAATAAAAGAAAGGAACATTTCTTTTGTAAGTGGGCAACTAATTTCCCTGCAAATAAAAAATTTTTTTTTGAGAAATTGTTTGGTATTTCTTGTTTATGGGATTAAAGATTGTAGGTACTTACAGGAAAAGTAATTGGTAACGATTTCTGCCTTCATTCCCACTTCATTCCCTCTGGCGTCCACAGAAGGGGGCAAGAGGGGGCACTTGCCCCCCCCTGGAAAAGTAGCAAAAAAACCCTCAATCGACATAGGCGGATTTTCAATAAGGCTAGGGGAGGCTAAGCCTCCCCAAACCTGCTCTGGCACCCTAAAAATAAAAAAATAAAATAAAAAAACCTGGCTCCGTTTCTGCGCTGTCCTGCAAATCGTCTTCTGTCCCTGCAAGCTCCGGGTTCTGCTCTAATCAGCTGTGCTCTGATTGGATCTTTCTTCTTGTATATTCTCCAATCAGAGCACAGCTTTCTTGACAGACAGTAAAATTGACCAATCAAGACACAGATGCAGACAGGGATCGGGAAATTTTGCAAACTGCAGAAATGAAGACTTAAAAAAGAAGAATCTGCAGACTGTAAGTTTACCCATGAACCAGCTTTGAACTTTGCTGCAGTTTTCATCCCACAGGTACTATACTGTATATGTTCTAAAGACTGAGTCACTAGCTGGAATTAAATTGTTTTTGTCATCTGACATTTATAATATCCCCTACCCTAACAGATGGAGGGTAAGTTAACTTTTCCCCCTGACAAAGCTCATTGTGCTTTTATATATTTGTTATGGTTTTTTGCACATTCTATTTTTTTTTTACTTTTGTCATTGTTTTTTTCATTTATAGTAAGTTACAGTGGGGCCAATGCTGTGTATCCGTGCCAGTGTTATAGTGCCAGGGCCTGAATATCTGCCCTCAGTACCCACTGCTTCTCATGGCATATAATGTGCTGGTTTTGTATATAAAGACTGTGTCTCACTGTATATAACGTGCCTGGGATGTCAGTACCCGCTGCCTCACTTTCTATAAAGCTAACTTAAACACATCTAATGGGGAGGTTCACTTTTAAGTTAACTTGTAGTATATTATAGAATGGCCTATTCCTAGCAACTTTGCAATTGGTCTTCCTAGTTAATTTTATATAGTTTTTGAATAATTTGCCTTTTGCTTCTGCCTCTTTCCAGCTTTCAAATGAGGGTCACTGACCAAAAAGTATTGCTCTGTTGGTTGTTGCGGGTGGGACGGTTCAATGGTGATTCAACATCAAACAAATATTTAGAATTTTTTTCCAGGCCCCCTGGCCACGAATCCACCCCAGTGGTAAAAAAAATTGTGTGATAGCACCCCCCCCCCCCCCGTCTGTTGCAGGATGATGCTAGCTTACTTGCCCCCCCTTGGAAAATTTTCTACGGACGCCCATGTTGCCAGGTAAGCCATGCCGGTTAGGAAGATTGTGCAGTACAGCACACGCAGCCACAATTTGTGAAACTTCAGATGGGCTGTACATCAAGCTGCCTCCCGACTTATCCAGGCAGCTTTTAAGGATCCCAAATGTCCGCTTAATCACAGACCGCGCTCTGACATGTGCTTCGTTAAAAGCACACTCAGCCCGTGTACGTGGCCTGTGAATGGGGGTGATGAAACACCTAGAGCACGGGTAGCCAGCATCTCCTGAAATAAAATAAGATGTAATAAGATGCTGCAAACAAATAAGCTGCTTACAGTCTCCCTCTGTCAAAACACGGCCCTTTTGCAACAGATGTGACAGTGTGAGACTGATAGGTGACACTACAAGTAGCTGCTTTGACTCTCCCAGTGGCAAAAGAGGGCACTTTTCAAATTGCAAAACAAGCTTATGGCAGGCAGGGCCTGGTTTGACAGTGGGAGACAGAAAGCAAATGTTGGCAAGTTGTGCTAGACATGACACAAATACTTACCTAACAGCCACCTGTGAGGCATTTTTCTGGTTTCAAAAGCATCATAAAGCCCGGACTACCTTAAGATGTAAGCATCGTGAGAGGAGCCCGGGAAGCCAGACATGATGCTCAGAATGTTCATATGTGCATCGCACACCAATTGTACATTGAGGGAGTGGTAGCTCTTCCTGTTGTGAAAAAATGTGCTCCCTGTCTTGGGGGGGGGGGGTTTAACACCACATGGGTGCAATCAATTGCACCCAACACATTGGGGATGCCACTTACCCCATAAAACTGCCTTTTAATGGTGTTCCAGTCATTTAGAA
Source organism: Xenopus tropicalis (assembly GCF_000004195.4). Taxonomy (NCBI): domain Eukaryota; kingdom Metazoa; phylum Chordata; class Amphibia; order Anura; family Pipidae; genus Xenopus; species Xenopus tropicalis. The sequence continues at coordinate 61,542,510 of NC_030683.2, forward strand.
CTTTGGGAAACGAGATGAAATTCCCAGACACCAAGCGGATGACATCCAGGACCTGGCCAAGGCACCGTGAAAAAGTAGGCTGTGACACCCCCATCCACTGTAAACCCCTCCAACCCTCTGGAAACTTCCCATGGCCAAAAAATGCAGGGAGCACAGCAGTTTCAAAGGAACAGCGTGGCTTCTGTGTGTCAGTGGCTGCAGGTAAGGCTCCAGTAGCTCATACAGGCTGGATATTGCCGCTCTATTAAGCTTGTAGCGCCTGACAACTTCATCCTCCGTTAAGCTCTCTAAAGTGGACCTTTCCCTGAAAAGCCGAGGATGCATCACTCTAGAACGTTCAAATCCAACAAAAAGCCCATAGCAAACTCCATCTTGCCATTACACACACTCCAAAATCGCAATATTACTCTTCCTAATGCCTCCCCCAATTAGGTGTTAAAATACGCACAGATTCATGCGCTAGTTAGCGCGTTTAACGCTTCATGTGCTTTTGTGAATCATGCGTTAGTATTCTTTTCATTCGTTAATTAACGCAATGCGTTAAAAATAACACATTGCGGTAGTGCGCGTTTTAACACATGCAATATTACTTTGGGAATCAGTTGTTATTTATCGCATGCTTTTTAACGCAAAAAAGCATGTGATAAGCGTTATCGCCCTTTAGTGAATTGGCCCCTTTGTCTCTCCAGGATTCTGTAGCTTCCTCTTCCTCTGCGGTACTCATTAATAAAAAGAAGAAGATTGCTTTTCCTCTGCATCAGAAGATTAAGTCTCTTATAGAGGTAGAATGGCAAAAAACTGCCAAGAAAGTGCCTACAGATTCCAAATTTGCAAAGATTTATCCTTTTCCAAATGATGTTGTCCAGTTGTTGATGCCCCGGTAGCTCGTCTCTCAAAGAAAACGACTTTGCCAATAGATGATGTGTCATCTTTAAAACATCCTATGGACCGGAGAATGGAGACTGACCTGAGGAGGCTCTTCTTAGCTACCGGTGCATTATATAGGCCTTCAGTAGCCCAGATCTCTGTAACCAAGGCCATGACAGTTTGGTTAGAGAATTTGGAAATGGCTATTGACTCCAGAGCTTTGCATGATTCAATGAAGAAAATACTTGCTGATCTAAAAATAGCTGCCTCTTTGCCCTTGGAAGTGGCGATTGACACCACCAAGCTTGTTGCCCGCACCACAGCACTTTCCATTTCAACTAGAGCCCTCTGGCTGAAGGGCTGGTATGCAGATACAGCCTCCAAAAATACCCTTTGTAGACTCCCTTATGATGGGGGACACTTGTTTGGCAAATCTTTAGACAAAATTATCACAAAGTCATCAGGAGGGAAGTCAACCTTTCTACCTCAGAATAAGCGTTTTAAGGAGGGGTGGAGCTTACCCACGATCCAAGATTGAAGCTTTAGAGCAGAGCTCCATCAACCAGGGGCCCAAAAAAGTAAAATAACCCAGCAAACTCGCCCAAAACCAAAGACATAAGCCATGAACACGCCACTCTCAGATGTGCCTGACACCGGGACGGGGAACCAAGGGGGCTACACTCAGTCACCTTTCACACAGGTTAGACTAACATCAAGCACCCCCCAAACACACAACCGTCCCAAATAACTCTGAGAATGAATACAGACGCATGATTCACAAACACTTAGGCATGCTAAATATCGCATTAGTCTATGCGAAAATTAACACCTACTTCAGGCAGGCGATAATTATAAAAAAGTACAGTTAATGAGTTTTTGGCAATAAAATATGGACTTAGCAGTGTTATTTATTCAAGTATGTGTTTTTTAATGAAATTTTACTAAAGTATTGGCATGTATGGCTAACATGGCATGCATATTCGCTACTATAGCGGTGAATATTTAGTCGCCACAATATTTGCTACTATAGCGGCGAATATTTAGTCACACAAGTACATTACTAGGTATATTTTGGCGACTCTTTTGTCGCAACTTTGTAATCTCGCGACACGCGCGCCTTACGGCAATTTTGTAGCGACTTTGTAATCTCGTGACATGTGCGACTTGCGGCCATTTTGTGTCATTGAGCCTGCAGTCACACTACAGAGAGCATCATGCCTGGGGTTTCTGAGCTGCTACCGGGGGAGAGGCGCTATATTATTGAGGTTTTCCTGCACTCAGGATATGACAGGCTGCCGCTGGGGCCCATAGGGGTCCATGAGAGGAAGAGGGCTATCCTGCGTGACCTAATAGACGGGTTGCGCAGGGGCTTCGACCTGGAAATGGACCTTCGCCTGCTCCAGCAGATATGGTCGGACCTGAAGCACAGGAATATGGACCTAATAGCGGAAATCGATCAAGGTAATAATTGTACTTTAATATGGTTTTACACAATACGTTTCTTAAAAGATTTAGCAAGTAATTTGAACTAAAAGTACAAATGTAAGAAATGTATATCATATATATATATATGCATATATGTATATATGCATGTTTTTTCAAAAACACACAATAAAGTTCACAATAAAGAGGGAATTTTAAATATGTTGTGGCATTTTGAAAAAAAAATACATATACACATATATATGTATATATATATATATATACACACATCTATTTTCAAATACATATGCATAAATAAGTTTAAAGCAGGGGGGAAGCAGCATGGAGCGGCCCATAGTATGAGTCATTTGGGGAAGGACCACAAATGTTTTAGGGGGCCCTGGCTAACAACGTCTGTGTGTCCTTTGTATTGATGTGAGGGTTCACAGGGGGAGGGGCCAGTGGGGTGTGGGAGGAGGGGGGCCCAAAAAATGTTCTTGTGAGGGGCCCCATTATTTATGATGGTGGCCCTCTGTGTATGAATGTATATATACAGTATATATGTATAATAGATTTAAATAACATCTTGCAATACTATCTCACAGAACTCCAGCTGGATATAGCGCCTCTTCTCCCTCCAGATGCCCAACCTCAGGCCCCCCAGGCTCCAGAGGCCCCCAAGGCCCACCAGGCTCCCAAGGCCCCAGCACCCGCCGAGGCCCCCGAGGCTCCAGCGCCACCAGAGGCCCCCGAGGCCCAAGCACCAGCCCAGGCCCCGGACACACCCCAGGCCCCGGACACTCCCCCCTTGATTTCTCCCTCAGTTTCCCCCCAGTTTACCTCCAGGCCCTTGAGTTCTCCCCCCAGGCCCCAGACTCTCCCCAGGCCAAGCGCTGGGCACCAGGTCCTCCTGCAGACGAGGGACCATCACGACGGACCGAAGATGTGGGGACCCAAACAACACCTGTGTGGACTGACCCCACACTTCGGTCAATGCAGGAGGACCTGGATACCATCAAGGCCCAGTTGGCCCAGCTGCAGCAGGACATGCGGGAACTCAAGGGCAGCAAGCCCTAAGTTTGTTTTTTTTTTAATTTTTATAGCATTTTAAAATATTTTATTGTTAGGATTAAAGTTTTTAGTTTTCTACTTTTGAACTGGTTAATGTCTAATTATTTTGCCTTCCTTGATATGGTATTCTATACTTTCATGTAGTTTCTCATACACTCTTACATTTATCAGTAACAGCATCAATATGCTATATGGTTTACATTTTTGCAAATATTCTGCCAACAATTTTGTCTTTAGCCCATTTTGCTGAATAGTAAAGCTTGCATTAATTAGTACGTAGCGTATTTTCTGGCGAGTGTGATAACTGCCAATCAAATGTTTTGTTGACAGAATAATTGCAATATTATATTTGTTCCCGTTTAATAAAGTGCCCATAACATATTTGCCATTTATTCTGTGTCTAAAATCTCCCACTTAATTTAAGCCACTTTAATAAACGGACCCCTAAGTATTTGGTTAAATTTTCTTAAATGCCCCCCCCCCCCTATTTTATTATCTCCAGCACTTCTTTTTTTTTTGTTACTTACTTTTTTACTTTATTGTTTTTTGGGGGGTTTTTTTGCAAATAAACATTTATACAGCACCTCTCTAGCACTTCTGTGCTCTCCCAGGGCAAATGCACAAAATGGCGCCAGTTTTATGCTGCTGCGTGCGTCAAGTCGCATGGCAATTGCCGCTTGCGTAATGTCGCTACAATTAGCGCGCACGCGTTATTTAACGCGAGTAGAGTTTTCGCAACTAAAATATCACATGCAGTATCGCATGTAAATTAGTGCAAGGGTGCTTATAGTGAATCGTGCATTAAGTCGTGAAAATTTAGACGCGATAAAATTGTTAACACACGCTATAAATAGCGCACGTTTTAACGCACTTTAGTGAATCAGCCCTATTGTTTCTTACTAAATGCAAGATCCCCCAAATTTCTTTGGAACAATTAAAAGATCTTAATGGACCAATTTTAATTGAATAAGTTACTTATGCCATTGATAATTTAAAATCTAGAAAAGTGGGTGGTCCTGATGGCGTCCCCCCTACTTTTTATAAACTTCTGAAGGACAAAATGTCTCCTTTCCTAATTAATCTTTTTAATGATATTCTACTATCCGGTAAAAAACTTCCCTCTTGTGAACTTTCTAGCCTTAAATTATACCGAAAAAAGATAACGATCTTTCTCTCCCCTCATCTTATAGGCCAATATCTCTATTAAATCAGTTATTATCAAAAATTTTGGCTGATCCTTCCTTCTGTTATCTCCGAAGCTCAAAACGGTTTTATTAAAAATAGATCAGGGGTTAAGAACATAAGAGCTTTACTCAATATAATATTTTTTACCAAGAAACATAAGATTCCTTGCTCCATAATTAATATTGATGCTGAGAAAGCTTTTGATAATTTGATTTGGGACTATCTTTTCAGTTGTTTGGATTTATTTGGTAGTAATGGCCCATTTTATCATTACATTCAATATCTTTACTCTAAACCCAAAACTCAAGTAATTTTAGGAGGTGCCCAATCCAAACCGTTAAAAATTTTTAAGGGGACTAGACAAGGCTGCCCCTTATCTCCCTTGTTATTTGATATAGCTTTAGAACCATTGATTAGAGCTTTCAATTTTTCTAAGGCTTTCCAAGGTATCACTATTAACAAGCAGTAACTTAAGGTACTAGCATTTGCAGATGACTTGCTGCTAATCAAAAAAAATCCCAATTGTTTTTGATATGCTTGTGAATTTTCAGTCCTTTTCAGGATATAAAGTAAATGTTGACAAGACTGAGATAATGAATCCATTTGGCTCTATATCTAACTCTCTTTTAAAAAAACTGCAATTAATACACCCAAAAACACAACTCAAATATTTGGGCTTAACTATTCCCATAGATTTAAATAATTTGTATTCCTTGAACATCACTCCTGCCATTAATAATATCATCTCAATGTGTAAAAAATGGATCCATTCCCCACCAATGTTAGCTAAACATTGGTGTGATATAGAAGGGCACGGACACCGGGCGCAGTGTAGGGGGAGGGCCCACATGACGGGGCAGGCTACGTGAGTGCCGATTGGGCAGCTCGGTCTGGGTCAGCAAGGGGTTAAAAGGGGGGTGCGGACGAAGGTGCAGGCAGTCGCGCGGGAAGACAGCAGGCGAAGGGATAGGCAGCAGTGGCACAAATCTTACCCGACAAGAGAGGCAGCAGCAGGAATCCCCAACTCACCATGACCACGCTGGAGGCGCTGCTCGTCAGACTGAGGGAGGAGGCAACCCAGAGAGGTGAAGGATGGCTCCGGCAGATGCTGCAGCAGCCAGGACCGGAAGCAGCAGAGGAGCGGAGCTTGCGGGTCTGTTTGAAAAGCTGGAAGTAATTGCATGCAGCGAGTACAAGGGGACCCTATTTAAACTAGCATTCTCTTGGGTTTTTTTTGGCGCCTTTCGGATCTCCGAATTGGTGAGCAACAACAGGCATACCCCGGGTGAAGTCCTCTGGGAGGATGTCCAATTGATGAACGAGCTGCTAACTATAAAAATAAGGGAGTCGAAAATGGATAAAAAAGGCAAGGGTTTCCTAGTGTCATGGATCGGCGACGCTCCCTACCTGCTCCTGTGCGGCGGCGTCCTTCCTCCCGGCGCGGCGAATCCAAGATGGCGGCGCCCAGGGCTCCACGTGGGCGCAAGGACGCCGGCGCGATGACGTCACGCGCTATGGCGCCAAATTCAAACTTAAAAGGACGCCAGAGACCCAGGTTCAATGCCCGAGTATAGCTCAATTTACCTATTGTGTTCCTGGGTCTCTATTTGTCTCATCTGCCTTCCTGTTGCTGTTTATTTGCCTGTTCTTGACCTTGAACCTTGCTGCCTGCCTTAAGTGACCTTTGCCTGAACCTGACCTTGCTTTTGGATTACCCTGCATCTGTACTTCGCTCGGACTCACTGGAAGCGGCCTTCCTCCTTGATCCTAACTTCACCCTCCCCGTGGGTGCCGAAGGCCCCCGCTGACATTATACTCGGGCCCTGGATCCCGAGGAAGCGGTACCGGACGTCGGAAGAGCCCTTCGCGGGCTGGCGTCCCGTATGGAGGCGTATGAATCCCAGCAAGTCAGAATTGGGCAAGTACTTGATTCCATTTTGTCCCGTTTGCCCGCTACTCCCGCTGTCGCGGAAATTCCTCCTGCTGTGGTGGTTCCTCTGCCAGCGATGTCGCCAGCTCGTGAGCCACGAATACCTCCTCCTCCGCGCTATAGTGGCAATCCGCAGGCCTGCAGGGGATTCGTGACTCAATGCCAGATTCAGTTTGAGTTCCAACCTTCCCAATTCTCCTGTGAGCGAGCGAAGGTGGGCTACGTTATGTCTCGTCTGGAGGGCAAACCACTGGAATGGGCAACTTCTCTCTGGAAGAGTCAGTCACCCCTGACATTTGATGTGAAGGAATTTCTACAGATGTTCAGAACCATCTTTGATGCCCCTGGTCGAGTCGCTACTGCCTCTTCACGCCTGCTGCAAATCCGCCAGGGCAGTCTCGGTGCCAGTGAGTATGCCATAGACTTTAGAACCCTCATGGCGGAAACTTCCTGGAATGAGGAGGCGTATAAGGCAGTCTTCTACCAAGGCTTATCGTCCCGTCTGAAGGATGACCTGGTATCCAGAGATCTACCTGACTCCCTTGAAGATTTGATTGCTCTCGCTATTAAGGTGGACACTCGCCTTAAAGAACATCAGGCTGATAAAGAGCGGAGTAAAAAGTCTCATCCAGTCCTAGCTCCGCGCTTCCAGAACCCTATGATACCCCCGTCTTCTCCGCAGTTTACCACTTCCCCTTCGGAGGAACCCATGCAACTTGGGAAGACTCGACTATCCGCACAAGAGAAGCTTCGGAGACGCCTTTCCGGCCTATGTCTGTACTGCGGCGGACAATCCCACTTAGCGGCTTCCTGCCCTGTCAAGCTGGGGAATACTCCTGCTTCAAGTAAGACTGTTGTTTCTTTTGCTGGTAGTATTGTTCCTAAGTCAGTGGAACAATCTCACCAATTTCATGTTCCTGTGCAGATCCGGTTGTCCTCCCAGGCAATTCCAGTCTCAGCCTTCCTTGATTCCGGAGCTGCAGGAAACTTTATGGACGTGGCGTTCGCAAAAAAGGTTGGCATTTCCCTCTTTCCAGTGGCTCCTCCTATTCGGGTCTTCGCCATCGATGACAGACCTCTCTCCACGGACACCATCACTTTAACCACCGGTGAACTATTTGTCCAGATTGGAGCACTACATCTGGAAAAGATGTCATTCCTGATCATCCCATGTCCTTCGTCTCCTGTTGTGCTGGGGTTGCCATGGCTACGACTCCATAACCCCTCCATTGACTGGTCATCAGGTCAAATCTCCCGTTGGAGTCAGTACTTTGTTTAATTCCTCAGCCACTCCAGTGGGTTACAGTCTCCTCTACGAGTTTTTCAGCTCTACCCTCCGTCTACAGGGACTTTTCTGATGTTTTTTGTAAAAAGTCAGCAGAGTTTCTTCCCCCGCATCGGCGTTATGACTGCCCTATTGATCTCCTTCCTGGAACCATGCCACCCCGTGGGTGGACCTATCCTTTATCCCCTGCAGAGACGGCTGCCATGAAGGAGTATATCTCTGAGAATCTCCAGCGTGGATTTATCCGTCCTTCTACCTCCCCAGCAGGAGCTGGCTTCTTTTTTGTCGAAAAGAAGGATGGTGGACTCCGCCCCTGTATTGACTACCGGGGTCTCAATAAAATAACTGTTAAGAACAGATATCCATTACCCCTTATTTCTGAACTTTTTGACCAACTTAAAGGGGCCAAGATTTTCTCTAAGTTGGATCTCCGCGGGGCCTATAATCTCATCAGGATCCGAGAGGGCGATGAGTGGAAGACGGCTTTCAATACCCGTGATGGGCATTACGAGTACCTCGTGATGCCCTTCGGCCTCTGCAACGCTCCAGCCGTCTTCCAAGAGTTCGTTAACGATATTTTTCGGGACCTCCTGGGGAAGTCTGTTGTCGTGTACCTGGATGACATCCTCATCTTCTCTCAAGATTTGGAGACCCATCGCTCCCAAGTCAAAGAAGCCCTTTCTCGCCTTAGAGAAAATTTCCTTTTCGCCAAGTTGGAGAAATGCACTTTCGAAGTACCAAAGATCTCCTTCCTGGGCTACATTATCTCGTCTAGGGGCTTCGAAATGGATCCTGCCAAAGTATCTGCTATCCAGAAGTGGCCACTTCCCCAGAGTACTAAAGCAATCCAGAGGTTTATAGGATTTGCGAACTATTATCGCCAATTCATTAAAGGCTTTTCTTCCCGCATTGCTCCTATCCTTTCCCTCATCCGCAAAGGAGGGAGACCCAATTGTTGGCCTCCTGTGGCCCTTGAAGCCTTCCAGTCCCTGAAGGATGCCTTCATTTCGGCCTCTGTTCTTCGACACCCAGAACCTCATTTACCCTTCTTTATTGAAGTCGACGCCTCTGATGTAGGAGCAGGTGCTATCCTTTCCCAGAGACATTCTGCTGATGGTAAGCTCCATCCATGTGCATACTTCTCCAAGAAGTTTTCCTCCGCCGAGCAGAATTACGACATTGGGAATCGTGAACTCCTGGCTGTCAAACTCGCCCTCTTAGAGGGAGCATCTCATCCGGTCACGATCTATACTGATCATAAGAACCTAGAATTTCTTCAGTCTCTCAAGAGACAGAATCCCCGTCAGGTGAGGTGGTCACTTTTCTTCTCCCGTTTCAATTTTGTCCTGACGTATCGTCCTGGGACCAAGAATCGAAAGGCAGACGCTCTGTCTCGAAGTTTCTCCCCCGAAGATCGTCTACCTATAGAGCAAGAGCCTATCATTCCTCCTTCCAGGATCATTGCCTCTGTATTGCCCCAATTTGCTGAACAAATTTTGCTAAGCCAGTCTGCCGCTCCTTCCGATACTCCCATAGGAATGGCATTTGTACCTCCCGAGTTACGCCTTCCTATTCTCCAGCAGACTCATAGCTCCAAACAAGCTGGCCACCCGGGTTCTGAAAAAACTCTTGAGCCTCTTCGACGCCTAGTTTGGTGGCCGACCATCCGCAAGGATGTCCGAGACTTTGTCGCAGCTTGTACAGTATGTGCCACCTCTAAAGCCAGCCACTCTCGACCCTGCGGTCTTCTGCATCCATTGCCAATACCCTCTCGCCCATGGATGCATTTGGGTATGGACTTTATTGTGGAGCTGCCGCCCTCCTGTGGTAACACTGTCATTTGGGTAGTGATAGACCGCTTCAGCAAGATGGCACACTTCATACCCTTGAGGAAACTCCCCTCGGCTGTAGAACTGGCTCATCTCTTCATACAGCATATCTTTCGTTTACATGGTTTCCCTGTGGAAATTGTCTCCGATAGAGGGTCCCAGTTTGTTTCCAGATTTTGGCGCTCCTTATGCAAGTCTCTGGGAGTATCTCTTCAGTTCTCCTCGGCCTATCATCCTCAGACCAATGGGGCAGCAGAGCGTGTAAACCAAGCTCTTGAACAGTTTCTGCGAAACCATGTTTCCCTTTGCCAAGACAACTGGTCGGATTTACTCCCGTGGGCAGAGTTCGCTCACAACAATGCCAGTCACTCCTCCACTGGAAGATCTCCTTTCTTGTCGGTGTATGGTCAACATCCTTTGGCCTTCCCTCAAGATTTGCTTCTCTCCGAAGTTCCCGCTGCAGATGACCTGGCGGCTCACATGTCTGTTATCTGGACTGCCACCAAGTCTAATTTGGAAAAAAGTTCCTTGGTACACAAGACCTTCGCTGATCGTCGGAGAAAGCCTTCCCCTCCATACAAGGTTGGTGAAAAAGTCTGGCTTTCTTCCAGGAACATCCGCTTGAAGGTACCATCTCCGAAACTGGGTCCCAAGTTCCTGGGTCCCTTCTCCATCTCTGAGGTGATCAATCCCGTAGCAGTCCGGCTACAACTTCCCCCAGAGATGCGGATTCCTAACGTGTTCCACGTCTCCCTGTTGAAACCAGTGGTGCTCAATCACTTCTCCTCTGCTCAGTCCCCTCCTTCTGCCGTCCTCGTGGATGGTCAGCAAGAGTACGAAGTTGAGAAGATTCTAGATTCTAGGCTCTCCAGGGGATCACTCCAATACCTAGTCCAATGGAAGGGATTCGGCCCTGAGGAATGCTCCTGGGAGAAAGACTCTGATGTACATGCTCCTCGTCTTGTGAAGGCATTCCATGATCAATTTCCTCAGAAGCCTCGGCCTAGTGGTCCAGTGGCCCCCCGTGTGGGGGGGGGTACTGTCATGGATCGGCGACGCTCCCTACCTGCTCCTGTGCGGCGGCGTCCTTCCTCCCGGCGCGGCGAATCCAATATGGCGGCGCCCAGGGCTCCACGTGGGCGCAAGGACGCCGGCGCGATGATGTCACGCGCTATGGCGCCAAATTCAAACTTAAAAGGACGCCAGAGACCCAGGTTCAATGCCCGAGTATAGCTCAATTTACCTATTGTGTTCCTGGGTCTCTATTTGTCTCATCTGCCTTCCTGTTGCTGTTTATTTGCCTGTTCTTGACCTTGAACCTTGCTGCCTGCCTTAAGTGACCTTTGCCTGAACCTGACCTTGCTTTTGGATTACCCTGCATCTGTACTTCGCTCGGACTCGCTGGAAGCGGCCTTCCTCCTTGATCCTAACTTCACCCTCCCCGTGGGTGCCGAAGGCCCCCGCTGACACCTAGTCACATTAGCCAGGGTAGAAGGGTGCATCACATGCCCAGTGCAGTGCTTCCTGGCCTATCAGAGGGGTTAGAACAGTTATGATGGACCCTTGTCTAGTCATGCGGACGGGTCTCTCCTGTCCAGGTTCCAATTTGTGGCAGTTTTCAAAAAAGGCCTGCAAGCCATGGGGATGTCATACAGAGAATACGGCAGCCACTCCTTTCGTATAGGAGCAGCTACTGAGGCGGCACGCTGGGGCTTGGACACCACAGCTCTAAAACGCATAGGGTGATGGGAATCACAGAGATTCAGATCATACACCAGGCCGCACAGGGTGGAATAATAAAAAATGTAAAAAAAAAAAAAAAAGGGGGGGGGGAGGTTGCCGTTTAATACTTACATTTTCTCAGTTACCAGGTTAAGTCCCATGCTCGGTATGGGTGGTCGGACATTCCTATATCCACTGGGCGGAAAAAAGAGCAAGGGTTCGCAAGAACGGCGCAAAAAAAAAGAGCAAGGGTGCGCAAGAGCTGGGCTTTATAGAACAAGAGGTATCCATCTCCTGGATGGGGCATAGGGGCTTGCTATGGGAGGAAGTAGTCCCTATTATTATACAACAGGCCAAAAAGGTAGGACCACCACAGGCGATCCTGATACACGCGGGAGGCAATGACCTGGGCAAATGCCCCATGAAGCAGCTTATTAAGAGCATGCATAGGAATCTTATAAGGCTCTGGTCGGTTTTCCCCTGGGCGATTTTAATCTGGTCCGACATGGTAGGAAGGACGGCTTGGCGGGGGGCCAGGTCACCGGCTGCCATTAACAAGGCCAGAATTAAGATTAATAAAGCGGTGGCAAAATTTGTAAAAAGCCGTGGGGGCATGGTAGTAGAAAACCCTTTACTGAAGCCAGCGGAGCAGTTCTTGCGGCCTGAAGGGGTACATTTGAACGAGGTGGGGTTAGACAAATTTAATGCAGCCTTACAGGATATGATTGAAATGGCCCGTAGAGTGTGGAGGCGTATGTTCGCTTGAAGGTGTCCAAGCACACATAGCATGGCGGGTCCCTTGCCAGTCTGCTGGGCATGTTCGTTTGGACAATACTGGACGGTTGGGGCAACCCCTAAGGTGGGTACCCACGGTGAGGTTGAATATGTTCACTTAATTTCCCCAGGGCTTGGTCCCTTGTGGATTGTTTTTCAGTTTAGCAACTATGGTGTGGATATTACAACGCTATGCATGCTCACTGAGCTAGGGGCAAGCGGCTAGTAAGCATTGCTGGCATCTGGAAGGGCAGACTGGCAGAGGGCCTTACCAAGGGATACAGATTGTTACCAGTTGTTGTCAATTGTTGTCAATTATTATTGTCAATCGTTACAAAGTTGTACAATGTTACTAAGCACAATTTTTCTCTGCTATGTAAACAATAAAGTTTTAGCTACATGACTGATGTACAAATAAAAGCTGTGGCCATATCATCCAACAGAAAGTGATGTCACGCGTGGTCATTTGGTACAGTGGGAAGTTGGAGTGAACAATGGGTCATGCCCCTAGTCAAGATACTTGCTATAGCAACTTAGATGTACAAACTCATTATGCAATATTGTCAGTGAAGCATGCACCTACTGAACTGAGATGGTCCGATTTTACTCATTAAAACGCAGGGCCGGAACTAGGGGTAGGCAGAGTAGGCGCCTGCCTAGGGCGCAATCACTTGGGGGCGCATATTAAAGGGGGAAAATAATTTTTTTTTTGTAACAGTATTTATTACCACCTTGGCCATTATTAACCCGCCGCCCAAACCCCCCTCTGGCATAATTACCTTTTCTTTAAGGTCCCTCCCAGGAACCGAGCGCCCTTCCATTATCCTTCCCTCCCTTCCCTATACTGGCGCGGCGCTTATCTCCGTGCGCCTGTATGACACGCATGCGTATTGGGCACGCCCCCCCTACGCATGCGTGTCATTGAAACACAAGGCGCCAGAAGGCGCAGAAGGCGCTTGGGTGCGGCGGCCGTCGGTTGTGCTGTGAGCAGGACTGCTGGCCTTGGCTGACTGGGACTGGGATTTCGAGGCACTGCTGCTTCTGACACAGGTACAGATGCTGGGGCCTTGCTGGGGGCGCAATATGAGGGGGGCTTTGCTGCTGGCACAGTACAGATGGGGGGCAATATGAGGGGGGCTTTGCTGCTGGCACAGTACAGATGGGGGGCAATATGAGGGGGGCTTGGCTGCTGGCACAGTACAGATGGGGGGCAATATGAGGGGGGCTTGCTGCTGGCACAGTACAGATGGGGGGCAATATGAGGGGGGCTTGGCTGCTGGCACAGTACAGATGGGGGGCAATATGAGGGGGGCTTGGCTGCTGGCACAGTACAGATGGGGGCAATATGAGGGGGGCTTGGCTGCTGGCACAGTACAGATGGGGGGCAATATGAGGGGGGCTTGGCTGCTGGCACAGTACAGATGGGGGGCAATATGAGGGGGGCTTGGCTGCTGGCACAGTATAGATGGGGGGCAATATGAGGGGGGCTTGGCTGCTGGCACAGTATAGATGGGGGGCAATATGAGGGGGGCTTGGCTGCTGGCACAGTACAGATGGGGGCAATATGAGGGGGGCTTGGCTGCTGGCACAGTACAGATGGGGGGCAATATGAGGGGGGCTTGGCTGCTGGCACAGTACAGATGGGGGGCAATATGAGGGTGGCTTGGCTGCTGGCACAGTATAGATGGGGGGCAATATGAGGGGGGCTTGGCTGCTGGCACAGTATAGATGGGGGGCAATATGAGGGGGGCTTGGCTGCTGGCACAGTACAGATGGGGGGCAATATGAGGGGGGGCTTGGCTGCTGACACAGGTACAGATGCTGGGGCCTGGGGGCGCAATATGAGGGGGCTTGGCTGCTGGCACAGTACAGATGGGGGGCAATATGAGGGGGGGCTTGGCTGCTGACACAGGTACAGATGCTGGGGCCTGGGGGCACAATATGAGAGGGCTTGGCTGCTGGCACAGTACAGATGGGGGGCAATATGAGGGGGGGCTTGGCTGCTGGCACAGGTACAGATGCTGGGGCCTGGGGGTGCAATATGAGGGGGCTTGGCTGCTGGCACAGTACAGATGGGGGGCAATATGAGGGGGGGCTTGGCTGCTGACACAGGTACAGATGCTGGGGCCTGGGGGCGCAATATGAGGGGGCTTGGCTGCTGGCACAGTACAAATGGGGGGCAATATGAGGGGTGGCTTGGCTGCTGGCACAGTACAGATGGGGGCAATATGAGGGGTGGCTTTGCTGCTGGCACAGTACAGATGGGGGCAATATGAGGGGTGTTGGTACTGGTACATGGGGGCAATTGGGGGCTTTTTTTATGTGGCATGATAATGGCAGCTACCCATTTTTTAGTTCTATCTACTTGGGCCGTGGCTGGGCTTTGGGTGGGGCAATACATGTGACTATGCTGTGACTGGGGGTGGTTGCTGCTGTGCTGGAACTGATTAGGTTTATGTGTGCTGTGACTAGGGGGTAGGGGCTTTTGTTTTAGCACTGATAAGGGTTATGCATGCTGTGACTAGGGTGGGGTGGTGTTTCATGTGTGCTGTGATTATTTTGTTTTAAGTTTGGGCTGATGTGCTGCCTGTGACTGTTTTGTGTGATTTATTATAAAAAATTAAAAAATATACTTTAAAATGCAGAAATAAATGCCAGATTTGCCAAGATTTAATAAGAAGCTTTTTGATGTTTTTAATGTATGGAGCTAAATATTTTTTCACTAAATGGGCTGTTAATAAGAATTTAGTGTGCCTTAACTGTAAATCATCAGGCCATTCGTGTAACATTGACTATTTGTCCTAGGGCTGGGCTTCAGATCTCACTGTTTTGTTGCTTATCAATATGATGTTTGTGCCTTTATAATGTTGATGATGCCTCGTGGCTCTGGGTATCATTTTTATGCCTGTCCTGCTCTGTGTTGTGTCTACCATTCTGTGATGTAGATAGTGACAATTTGCAGTTGGTCTTGATTTTCTTTGTGATTTTTTCAATTATGTAGATTTTTGTTTAGCAGCTCTCCAAACATTTCCAGCAGCTATATGGGTGCTAGGGACCACTTTAAAGGAACAGTAACACCAAAAAATGAAAGAGCTTTAAAGTAATAAAAATATAATACACTGTTGCCCTGCACTGGTAAAACTGGTGTGTTTGCTACAGTAAAACTACTATAATTTATATAATAAGCTGCTGTGTAGCCACGGGGGCATCCATTCAAGCTGGAAAAAAGGAGAAAAGGCACAGGTTACATAGCAGATAACAGATAAGTTCTGTAGAATACAATAGTGTTTTATCTGCTATGTGCCTGTGCCTGTGCCTGTTCTCCTTTGAATGGCTGCCTCCATGGCTACAAAGCAGCTTATTTATATAAATTATAGTAGACTTTCTGAACTAAAAACACAACTTTTACCAGTGCAGGGCAGCAGCACATTATATTTTAGTTACTTTTATACACTTTCATTTTTTGGTGTTACTGTTCCTTTAACCTAGCAACCAAGTAGTGTTTTGCGTGATAGACTTAAATATGTTAAAGTAACATTTAGACTTGGGGGCACATTTACTAACCCACGAACGGGCCGAATGCGTCCGATTGCGTTTTTTTCGTAATGATCGGTAATTTTGCGATTTTTTCGGTGTCTTTACGATTTTTGCGTAAAAACGCGAGTTTTTCGGCATCTTTACGATTTTTGCGTAAAGTTGCGCAAAGTCGCGATTTTTTCGTAGCGTTAAAACTTGCGCGAAACGTTGCGCCTTTTAAGTTTTAACGCTACGAAAAAGGCGCGACTTTGCGCGCAAGTGTTAACGCTACGAAAAAATCGCGACTTTGCGCAACTTTCGTAAAGACGCCGAAAAACTCGCGTTTTTACGCAAAAATCGTAAAGACGCCGAAAAACTCGCGTTTTTACGCAAAAATCGTAAAGATGCCGAAAAAATCGCAAAAAATACGAAAAAGTCGCAAAATGTTCGTTTCCAATTGGAATTTTTCCAATTCGGATTCGAAATCGTGTCTTAGTAAATCAGCCCCTTAGTGTTCTGCTGTCTTCTGACCCCTTTATATGTGTGTTATGTTATGTGTACACTATGAGAATATATATATATATACTCATAGTATCATAGTATATTGTTAGAATGGGTATACTGCTATCCATATTTATAATGTACATAGTAGCTGAGGTTGAAAAAAGCCAAAAACAGTATTTATGTTAAAGTTAGTTGCTTCATTGAATAATACCAAACTACTGTGTGATTGAGAGGAAGCAAGTATAGACGAAAGACTTTACACGCACACCCTTCACTCTCCTCAATAGTTAACGCTCGGTGCTCACTGCGGAGGGATCGGCACCCTCCAGAAAAGTCCAAATCAAAAAAAGCAATGGCACTCAAGAGCTACAAGCGGGACTAGCCCTCTAAATACTTTATTGCGGAAATGCAACGTTTCGGGGCAACATAACCCCTTTGTCAAGCATACACATAAGTGGAAGTGACGGCAATAAATACCCAGTTAATTAGCATACACAGCTTCATCAATTAACATTATTCAATATACACAAGTGATTAACTACATAAATATGAGTGTAAAATCTTTATACAAAATTCATAAAGTGTCAAGTGATATAATAGTTTCCATTAACTATTATTAATATATTGTTAATACAATAATTTTTATTAACATCGCAGAAAAGTGGCTTGTAGTTTACAAAATCCAAAGTGACACAGTGCTGTAGAGAAAACAGGTCCCACCGGATACTAAAATATAAAACAGTGTTACCAAATTAAAAATGATTACTAAGTTAAAAACATTCAAAGAATATCAGAAACAGCTATTTGTAAAAATGTATCAGAAAAAGTATCTTACCCTACTCGCAGCAGACAGAGACAATGTATCTATCCCTGCTAAATACCAAAGGGGTTTATTTATCTGAAGAAAATTAAGACTAATGAAAAAGGCAAGGAAATAGAGAAAAAAAGAGAGACATTGCTTGCTAAGCACTTTTTTACACATGGACATCAGGTGTCACAAGTCAGATGGCAGATTTTAGAAAAAGTGATTATTAGACAGGGATATTTAGCAGGGATAGATACATTGTCTCTGTCTGCTGCGAGTAGGGTAAGATACTTTTTCTGATACATTTTTACAAATAGCTGTTTCTGATATTCTTTGAATGTTTTTAACTTAGTAATCATTTTTAATTTGGTAACACTGTTTTATATTTTAGTATCCGGTGGGACCTGTTTTCTCTACAGCACTGTGTCACTTTGGATTTTGTAAACTACAAGCCACTTTTCTGCGATGTTAATAAAAATTATTGTATTAACAATATATTAATAATAGTTAATGGAAACTATTATATCACTTGACACTTTATGAATTTTGTATAAAGATTTTACACTCATATTTATGTAGTTAATCACTTGTGTATATTGAATAATGTTAATTGATGAAGCTGTGTATGCTAATTAACTGGGTATTTATTGCCGTCACTTCCACTTATGTGTATGCTTGACAAAGGGGTTATGTTGCCCCGAAACGTTGCATTTCCGCAATAAAGTATTTAGAGGGCTAGTCCCGCTTGTAGCTCTTGAGTGCCATTGCTTTTTTTGATTGAGAGGAAGCAAAACATCTGAATCTGCCTCCAGTTTGCATGAGATGGGGAGGGCTGGGGTAATTTTTACTGACCCCAAAAAGGCAATAGCTTTAGTCCCTGGGCTGAAAGTGTTAATATTAATAACATTGGTTTTTTAGTGAGGATCGAATTTCACTGCTTTGCAGCGTCACTGTAACAACCCTTTTTTGTGTCTGCTTACTTAGTGCCTACTGGTCAATAAAGCAACAGGGAGTTTATTATATGGCCCCATTATATTAACCAATCCCAACTGGGCCAGCCTTTCCCCATAACTGAGCCCATTCCCTTTATCAGCTTAGTCGCTCTTCTCTGTACTTTCTCTATTTCATTACTGCCCCCCCTTATATATTTATATATAGTGACCCCCCCTTAACTGCCCTTTCCCCAGTGTAACCAATCCCAACTGTGCTAGTCTTTCCCCATAACGGAGCACATTCCCTTTATCAGCTTAGTCGCTCTTCTCTGTACTTTCTCTATTTCATTACTGCCCCTCCTTATATATTTAAATAGTGATCTTATCCCCTGTCAACTGCCTCTTCTCCAGTGTAACCAATCACAACTTGGCCAGTCTCCACCCCCCCCTCCTTCCATTCCCTTTATCAGCTTAGTCGCTCTTCTCTGTACTTTCTCTATTTCATTACTGCCCCCCCCCCCTTATATATTTAAATAGTCATCTTATGCCCCGTCAACTGCCTCTTCTCCAGTGTAACCAGTCACAACTTGGCCAGTCTGCCCACCCCCCCCTCCTTCAATTCCCTTTACCAGCATAGTTGTTTTCCTTTATTTCAATAATGGTCCTTAAAGCACTGGGAAAATTAGTTATAGATAATTGTGCTTAACGCATTATTTAATTGGCCAGGGTTTTTTTGAGCACCCTGAATTAAAAAATAAATATTTTTTTTTGACTAGTATCTTGTAAGGAATGTCATCCAAAAAACCATCTGGTGCGGAGTTCAGAAAAAGAAGAAAGATTAGGGAGGATGAAGCAAGTAAACTGTCACAGCACTTTCAAAAATGGCTAAAACCAAGCAAAAGCACAGAAGCGGAAACACCCTCAACATCAGAAACAAGCACCAGTGGCATTGGTTTAAGTGGTCAGGGCACCAGCATCATGGAAACAGCTCCAGAAATCTGTTTTGAACCGGACCAAGATTTAGGACTAATCCTAGAAGAAGAGAAAAGTGAAAGCTGTGCAGAATCAGACAGTGAGGAAACTATCACTAAACTGCCTGCCACCAGCTCACCTACTGCCAGTAAAGGTTTGATACAGGGTGACACAGTATCACAAGATACTCCTGCTGAAGACAGTGCTAAAATAGAGATAAATCTAAATGATCCACCCTCATGGCCAGAAATAACTGATAAAATCAGAAGATATCTTGTAGAGCAGGGCCCTGATCAAGGAAAAGATGGGGATTTTGGAAAGTCCCAAACCCATGAGGAGCGCAGCTTTAACCCTAAGTGGTTCACAAAGCAAATACCCTGTGGTAGAAAGTTAGAAAGAACATGGTTAATATACTCCAAAACATCAAATGCACTGTTTTGTTTTCCATGTATTTTGTTTGTAAAACACTCTTTTTCACTGATAAACCCTAAAAAGGGGTTTTCTGACTGGAAGAATTCGAACCCACGCATTCCGGTTCATGAGAATTCTGCTGATCATCGTGAAAATCATTCAAAGTGGAAACTCATGGAAAAAAGAATGAAGGAAGGAAAGTTCATTGATAGTGAACTAGAAAAAATTATCATGACTGAAAAACAGAAGTGGCGTAATGTTTTAAAATGTATTTTAGATGCCATCTTATTTTGTGCAAGGAACAACCTGGCATTAAGAGGCTCAACAGATGTTATTGGTAGCCCACAAGCTGGCATATTTCTTGATATTATAGAAGTAATAGGCCACCATAACATAGCACTGAAAGAAAAGATTGATTCTCATCAAAAAGGCTCCACTAATTACCTCTCCCATAAGATTCAAAATGAGTTTATCAGCATCCTGGGGAAGAGAGTTCGCAGTGAGATTATTGGTAGAATAAAAGAAGCAAAATACTACTCATTGCTTTTTGACTGTACACCAGATGTAGCCCATCAAGAGCAAATGAGTGAAATCATACGTTATGTCAGTGTGGTTGAAGGCAAGGTGACAATTGAAGAAAGTTTTATAGACTTCATCCACACCAAAGAAAAATCTGGGAGTGGTTTAGCTTCAGAAATTTTGAACAAGTTACTTGCTGATGGCATTGAAATCAAGGATGCAAGAGGCCAAGGCTATGATAATGCAGCAAACATGGCTGGAAAGTATAACGGAGTCCAGGCAAGAATTTTGCAAGAAAATGAGTATGCAAAATTTGTTCCTTGTGCATAACATAGTCTTAACCTGGCGGGTGTACATGCAGTTCAGCGGCTTTTTACATTTTTCTCCTCATCTACCACTCGGTGGGAAATACTGAAAAAAACGTTGAAAACAACTCTCAAAGGGCACACAGACACCCGATGGGCATCAAGGGCAAATGCTGTGAAAGCATTATTTAATGAGATCATTAATGTTTATGAAGCATTATCAGATATTAGAGAAAATTCTTCGAACTCTGATTCTGTGTCTACAGCACAATCTCTTCTCTTGCAAGTCGACTTTCATTTTCTCTGTACTTTATTTGTATGGAATAAAATTTTAAGCCAAGTTGACAGAGATAACCAAGCCCTGCAAGCCAAAAGCATATCTATCCTTGATGCTTCAAAAATTGTCAACGGCCTGAGAAGTACATTCCAAGAAATGCGAGTTATCAGTGTTGACGAAATATACTTTTACGCCAGAGATGTCTGTGAAAAACTTGAAATTCCTGCAACATTTCCCCAAAAGAGGAAAAGAAAAGTGAAAGCCAGAGCATCCTATGAATCGGCTGATGAAGGAGCAAGCCTTTCTGCTGGCGATAACTTTAGAATCAGCCTCAATCAAATTTTTGATGTTCTGATATCTGATTTAACATGGAAATCAAAAACACTAATGGACACCTCAGTGGATTTTGAGTTTCTTTCTTGCCCTGCCCTTGTGACATTTGAGTTGTCACAATTACAGAAAGCTGCATCTGATCTTGCTTTAAAATACAGCAAGGATTTGGATGCTTCTGAATTGTGCTCAGAGATTGAGAGCTTTAGACATCAAGTGGAAGCTATATTGCCAGATGCAAAGTCTGCAACACCTTTAGACCTGTGTCAGATGATACAGGACTATTCACTTGCAGATTGTTATCCAAACATCGATACTGCATTTCGCATATTCCTGACTTCGCCTGTAACTGTAGCATCATGCAAAAGAAGTTTTAGTAAGCTGAAACTTATTAAAAATTATTTACGTTCATCTATGGAACAAGAGAGGCTTTCAAACCTCAGCATCCTTTCAATTGAGCATGAGATGGCAAGGAAAATAGACTTCGATGATGTTATAGATCATTTTGCTGCTATGAAAGCAAGAAAAATTGCACTTTAAGTTCTTTATGTTCTACTGTACTTATTACCTTTTTTACTTGAATGTTGAATGTGTTTACAACTGTAGGTTAAATGTCTTTGTGTTTTTGCCACAGCGACATGACCATTTTTCATATTTGCATAATTCAGTGTATAAATAGTGGCAGAAGGATTTGCTGAAATATCTGCAGCTTTCACTTCCAGCATGCCTATTTTGAGCTAGCTTAATATGTTATATTGCACTCTTTTTATAGGTGTTGTCTTAAAAGTTAAATTTTGTAGACATTCCAGCATTGATGTTAACTAAACCCTTTATTTGCACTTGTTTATTGTTATTTATTTACATTTATTTATTTGAAAAATTGTTTAACAGGATAGAATTATCCTACTGAAAAAAGGTGTTTTGGTTTTTCTGACATTTTTTAGTGTACCTTATTTTTGTTTGTTAACATTACATATTTATATAAATTAAAAGTTTCTTTCATAAATGTGTTGTAAGTTTTCTTTATTAAAAAAATGAAACCATTCATTGTATTGCTACCAATTAAATTATCTAAAATGCTGGAAAAAAAAAAGAGTTAAAAAAAAAATTTGAAACCATATAATGGTAAGGTGTGAAATTGTAATGGGGGGGGGCGCTGATTGAAGCCCTTGCCTAGGGTGCCAAAATACCTTGGCCCGGCCCTGCTCTGGTCTTTTTTCAATCCTATGTAACTGTGACTGTGTTAAAAGGTACTTCCCTTTCCCATAAAAACATGAAGAGGAGGATACATTGTCTGCCTACTGCTGACAATGTGCTACCAAATAGTGATGAAATAAGTAATAGGGTATTGTACCCAAGTACAATTTTCAGCCACAAATGCTGGATTCAAAAGTTCCAAAGGTTAAAAAGGTTAAATTAGAATCAATCATGGTGCTTAGTTATACCAATATCCAGTGATTTTTAAGATAAGTGGCATTAGATAAACCCTGGAACTGGACTATGCAGCCTCTTGTAGAGTTATAGTTCAACAATGTCTGTAGAGGGAATGTAGCCTGGGATACTAGCGCTTTTGAAAATTAGTCTCACCAATGTTCAATGGCCAGCGTAGCTCCTGTGAGGGGAGCTTATTTAATCATATTTGTTGCAAAGATACTTATATTATGAAGTTTTGAATCATATGTGCTCCAAACCCTCTCCGCAAGGGGTTACTATGGCCCTGCAACAGTCCTGTGATGTAATCGCAGACACAACAGTCTATGTGTCTGCTGCAAGGGATGCCTTTTTCAGCCTCCCCAGTGCCCGCACACACAATTCCTCCTGCAAGGACTCTGCATTGTGGCACCCTCATTACTGCGAAGGACCCTTCTGCTCACAAAAACAGTAAGTGGGCTTTTTTTTTACATATATACACACATTTATACATTTACACACACATAATATACATTTTTTCTGGCTTTTTTTTCTTTAACACAACTTTGTGTAAATCAGTGGTTCTCAACCTTCCTAATGCTGCAACCCGATGATCGTAGGCGATCCACATGTTGAGAATCCGTGGTGTATATGAATATGTGCATTCACTCACTTTATGGAAGTGTACGCAAATTCATGCGTAAACACACACATAAACTTTTTTATTTGTAGTTCTTCATTTTGTCTTTTGTTTTTCCCCTTAAAACTTTTTATTTCATAGCATAACTATTGGATTAGGTATTCTGCCCATTAACCACTCTGTCAAATCAGTTATTTTGTTATTTCATTGACTTGCCTAATTTTTTATGTCTTTACGTAGTTTTATGCTTGCATTGTTGACTGTTACATTTTTTTAGCGTAACTTTGCCATTTGGTACTTTGGCGTAGATCGACTTCTTTACCTATTTTGGATTTGTCAGAATGTATACTTTCCAAAAATATATGGTTCTCTGAGTACAGTTAGGAGGTCTTACAACACATAATAACCAGGAAGTGGCTCTGTTTGTAGAAGATGAGTTGACAGGATTGAAAATTCATAAGTACTATTTTCATTTTGGGTCAGTATACAGTGGCTTGCAAAAGTATTTGGCCCCCTTGAACATTTCCACATTCTGTCACATTACAGCCACAAACATGAATCAATTTTATTGGAATTCCACGTGAAAGACCAGTACAAAGTGGTGTACACGTGAGAAGTGGAACGAAAATCATACATGATTCCAAACATTTTTTACAAATAAATAACTGCAAAGTGGGGTGTGCGTAATTATTCAGCCCCCTGAGTCAATACTTTGTAGAACCACCTTTTGCTGCAATTACAGCTGCCAGTCTTTTAGGGTATGTCTCTACCAGCTTTGCACATCTACAGACTGAAATCCTTGCCCATTCTTCTTTGCAAAACAGCTCCAGCTCAATCAGATTAGATGGACAGCGTTTGTGAACAGCAGTTTTCAGATCTTGCCACAGATTCTCGATTGGATTTAGATCTGGACTTTGACTGGGCCATTCTAACACATGGATATGTTTTGTTTTAAACCATTCCATTGTTGCCCTGGCTTTATGTTTAGGGTCGTTGTCCTGCTGGAAGGTGAACCTCCGCCCCAGTCTCAAGTCTTTTGCAGACTCCAAGAGGTTTTCTTCCAAGATTGCCCTGTATTTGGCTCCATCCATCTTCCCATCAACTCTGACCAGCTTCCCTGTCCCTGCTGAAGAGAAGCACCCCCAGAGCATGATGCTGCCACCACCATATGTGACAGTGGGGATGGTGTGTTCAGAGTGATGTGCAGTGTTAGTTTTCCACCACACATAGCGTTTTCCATTTTGGCCAAAAAGTTCCATTTTGGTCTCATCTGACCAGAGCACCTTCTTCCACATGTTTGCTGTGTCCCCCACATGGCTTGTGGCAAACTGCAAACGGGACTTCTTATGGTTTTCTGTTAATAATGGCTTTCTTCTTGCCACTCTTCCATAAAGGCCAACTTTGTGCAGTGCACGACTAATAGTTGTCCTATGGACACATTCCCCCACCTGAGCTGTAGATCTCTGCAGCTCCCCCAGAGTCACCATGGGCCTCTTGGCTGCATTTCTGATCAGCGCTCTCCTTGTTCGGCCTGTGAGTTTAGGTGGACGGTCTTGTCTTGGTAGGTTTACAGTTGTGCCATACTCCTTCCATTTCTGAATGATCGCTTGAACAGTGCTCCGTGGGATGTTCAAGGCTTTGGAAATCTTTTTGTAGCCTAAGCCTGCTTTAAATTTCTCAATAACTTTATCCCTGACCTGTCTGGTGTGTTCTTTGGACTTCATGGTGTTGTTGCTCCCAATATTCTCTTAGACAACCTCTGAGGCCGTTACAGAGCCGCTGTATTTGTACTGACATTAGATTACACACAGGTGCACTCTATTTAGTCATTAGCACTCATCAGGCAATGTCTATGGGCAACTGACTGCACTCAGACCAAAGGGGGCTGAATAATTACGCACACCCCACTTTGCAGTTATTTATTTGTAAAAAATGTTTGGAATCATGTATGATTTTCGTTCTACTTCTCACGTATACACCACTTTGTATTGGTCTTTCACGTGGAATTCCAATAAAAACTGATTCATGTTTGTGGCTGTAATGTGACAAAATGTGGAAAAGTTCAAGGGGGCCGAATACTTTTGCAAGCCACTGTATACTACATACTTTGGTATATCTATGCATATTGGCCATCAAACTGTTCAGTAGACCTCTGGCATTCAAATTTAAAGGGACTTGCATATTTTAGGCAATTGCTAAATTTTTAGGCAATTTTAAGAAATGTCATAAAAACTGCTAAGTTTAAAAAAGCTTTGCAGTTCGGTACTTTGGTATAGAAAGACATCCTTACCTATATCAGAATTTTGTATTTTCCAAAAATAAATGGTTTTCTTGTACAGTTAGGGGCCTTATGACACACAGAGGCACATTTATAATATTTGTGTGTAAGCCAAGTTTACCGGTGATGTTGCTGTAACCCTTTCTTGGCTGTAACCAAGCCAACAGCATGGCTAGATAGGTTTAGAGCATGTTATAAGGCAAAAGTTACACTATTACTGGATCCCCTTGCTTGAGACCCGAAACAAAGTAGCAAGTCAGCAGGATAGCTGCTAGGCTGATTTGGAAACAATTATAACACACACAGCTCCTGGGTGCAGCTGCTGGCTTACAAATAGAGTAACAAGTCTTGTAACTCGTTGGCAGAATAAAAGCTGCTAGGCAAACGTTTTGAAACTATTGTGACTACTCACAGGTCAGCTCTCAGGTAAGGCTGAAAGTTTGTAAAGGTACTAGCTGTGTGAAAGATTTGATTAAACTGGCAAAGGGGAGTGCAGAGGGTTTAAGAAACCTATGCCTGACTCTGATAGGCTGTGTGGCCAGTGCATGTTAACTCATTCCTCACCAGCCAGCCAACAACTCACCCTGCAATCCTAACAGAGCATGGGGTACACACGGCTCAATCCTTCAGGAGGGGCTTTCGCTATGTGGAAGGGAGCTATTGTGTAGTGCAACTACAACCCACTGTAGCTGTGTGCAGTGCAGAATAACAAATTGGACACCAGAAGGTTCTTGCAGTTGAACAATAGAATTGGTTTATTGTCAAAATGCAGGGTTAGTGCAATATACTCACATACAGCACTTTAGCATAGCATTTCTCTGAGGACAGAGAGGGTGCACACCTGTTCCCCCCAACTCCTCTTGAGTCTGGCCAGGGTCAGTGCCACCCATTCAGTTTATCCACCCTTTGGAACAGTCAGATTGGATACCACACTCCCCAGGTTGAACACCTCTAGCCCTTAGGGTCCTACAGCAACTCTGGATCAGGGTTCTGATACTGCCTGCCTCCTATGTCTAAACCGTGGCCCTATGCTAAGGCAACAGTGCTTTTCTGGAAAGGGTACTTTCCTTGGTGGAGCCAAACTGCTCTTGCTTCCTCCCCTCACTATCTCACTTCCCTAGAAAGTTCTCAACACAACTTGCTATCTAACTGGTCCTCATTCACGGGGTCCCTGTCCCTGACTTCTCTAGAGTAGATGCAGACTCTAGGGTACTCACTTTACTGGGGCCCTGTTGATCCCAGGCTCAGTGGAACTTCCACTTGGGTCAGCAGATGCAGCCAAACAGAAAGCCACACTCTCCTAAGCACTATATCATAGTGCCAAAGGAGTGGTCTCCCACATATGTAAAACTCTAAACTGATACATGGGTCTTCGCCTAGTAACAGCACAAACCAAGAAAGCTGCAGGGTTTAAAGCCATAGGGACATGTTAACCCTATGGGTCCCTAAATTGCCCATAGCAACCAATCAGCAACTAGATTTGAAAAATCACCTACAACTTAGAAAACAAAAGCAAGGATCTGTTTGGTTGCTATGGGCAACTTTATCAGTGGCCTTTATGTTTAGGATGATTTGCTTTGGATGTAAAAAATTGTGCAAGATAAATGTAGCAAATTGCAACAAATTTTCCTATTTTGCAATACTAAGAATCTATTATTTCCACCAAATGTATGGTTTGCAATGGTATACATACTTTAGTGGAATTTTTAGCCTCAGAATCTAAAGTGTGCAGATATATTTTGACCTATACAAGTGAGAGATCTCCATAAAACTACATGTTTGGTATTTCTGCATTCAGGAGACATGGGGCTTTCCAAATTAGATGAATTTTGATGCATAAAATAAATTATGTTTCTGATATATGTGTTTATATTATTATATGTTATTGTTATTATATTTTTATTCATTTTTTGGATATTTAATATATCTTAATTTTGGAATGAGACCAAAATTATAGCATATTTTGAAAGCTTAGGTTGTCCTGAAAAAAAAAAGAAAACAATATGTTGTTTTGCTGGGTAAACTAAAAGTCCCCGTCCCCAGGAAAAGTGTATGTGTATATACCTTAGCTATTAAGGATCCCAAACAGCTGAAGATGGATCAGGAATAGGAACTAAAATTCTGCATCTTAACCGCGGTCCTGCAATAAGGTTGTTACCTTATTGCAGGACCGCGGTTAAGATGCCTGTAAGGAAAGGTACTCCCAGCTAACCTCCCTGGTTGGAGCCAGAAACTGCTCTTTCTCTCTGATCTTACTGTCTCACTTTCCTAGAATGTGCTCTTAGGATGTTCTACTATTCTAGCTATTTGTCATTCACGGGGGCCACTGTTCCGTGTCAGATGGTCAGATGGTTCTCTAGGGTATGATGGCTTAGTGGGGCCCTGTTGATCCCAGGCTCAGTGGTACTTCCACCTGAGTCAACAGATGCAGCCAAAGAGGAGGATCTACCCCTTTGCCAAACACTATATTAGAGTGCAAAGGGAGTGGGCTACCTATAAACCAATAAGGCACAGAATGCAAATGGTAAACTAGATACATGGGTCTGTAATAGGATAAAGAAGGAAATGGTAGGGTTTAAAGTCATAGGGGTATATTAACCCTATGGGTCCCTACATAACTATTAAATGTGTGTTTTTGCAGCTATTTCTACTGTTACCATTTACCAACTCTTCAGTATATTTGTACTGTGTGCAGTTGCACTTCATCTATTTTACCATATTATAGCTGCAGGGGGTTAAGTAATAACAGACACTACGTTTGCAGTAGCAGTAACCCATTCAGGCTAGAAATACTCAGTATCTTATACTGTTCTACATTTCATCTTATTACTATGACAAAACTAGTCAGTATGCCACAGTTTAGTAAAGTAACACTGTCTGCAGTTCATCATTATTATGTTGCAACTACTTATCGAGTAAGTGCTGTTGCTTTAAAGTTTGCCATAAACATATTTAACTATTCAGTTGTACAAAAAATTGGAGTTTACTTTTTGAAAATCACTAATTTTTCTAGCCAAAAGTATCATTAAAACTCAAACAATTTGATATATTGTCTCGAAAAATTTGAGTTTAGACGGATGTTCATTTACATAAATCCTCTATATTTTTCCCAAATAGGAATTGCTCGAGCAGCCATTTTAAAGCATTGGCGTTCATTCATGGAAAACAATAATGTGTTAATGTGTAAAATAATGTCTAAAGTTTCAGTTGAAAAATGAGTGACAACAATGATAGGGTTGGCTTCCCCTTGAAAATGTGTGAAATAGAAAACAATGATGTTATTAACTTCCCCTTGAAAATGTGTGAAATAGAAAACAATGACGGGATTAACTTTCTCTTGAAAGTATGTGAAATAGAAAACAAAAATGTGTTTAAATTTCACTGGGATTAACTTTTCCTTGAAAGCTTGTAGCAGAAGGACAGGCTGACAATAAATTTTCACTTTTTAACCATTTTTGAGGTAAACTCGACCATTTCTAGTATTTGAAGCCTTCCATAGGACTTAAGGATACTTAACAGATTAAACCTGCATAATTTTTTTTCCTGGAAAAAAGTAACCTAAACATTAATAAATCTCAACTCAAATTATTTGAGTTAGTTTTAAAATATATAATTTTTTTGGTGAAAATGTCAGAAGAACTCACATTTTTAGAGCAACAATATGGGAAAAATTGAGTACTGGCAAAAACCCATTTGTAAATCTCAAACATATCTACAAGTGAAACCAATTAACTTTTTCTCAAAATAGCTTAGTATATGTGCCCCTAATTATTAACAGTGTTAAATATTTACAGTTATTATTGATATGTGGATGCAAAATGTCACTGTTTAAACTATTGTATCTGCAGTTCTTTGTTCTTTATTTAGGGTATTTAGGGTTAGATCTGCAGTTTTCTATCTCAGATTAAGCCTATCACTGTTTAATATTGTCTGTATGAGGCAGTCACCTCAACCTTATTTATTTGTTTGTAGAACCACATGGTGACTCTACCTAAGCTGATCAGAAAACCCTGTACTATACTGATGAGCCTCAAAAAAGGCAAAACCGGTCTGCAGTTGGGAATCTGATCAGCTATTGTCCTGGCTTCAGCTTCAAACCCAGTGGGTGAGCTGTAGCCTATAGGATAAACCCATGTAAATGGGATTTTTTTTAAGCATTTGGAATTCATTCCCAGAATGCTTTTGTCTGTATGAGGCAGTCTCCTCAACCTTATTTATTTGTTTGTGTTTACTACAGAAAGTCTACTATAATTTATATAAATAAGCTGCTATGTAGCCATGGAGGCAGCCATTCAAGGGAGAAAAGGCACAGGCACATAGCAGATAACAGATAAAACACTATTGTATTCTACAGAGTTTATCTGTTATCTGTTATGTAACCTGTGCCTTTTCTCCTTTTTTTCCAGCTTGAATGGCTGCCCCCATGGCTACACAGCAGCTTATTATATAAATTATAGTAGTGTTACTGTAGCAAACACGCCAGTTTTACCAGTGCAGGGCAACAGTGCATTATATTTTTATTACTTTAAAGCGCTTTCATTTTTTAGTGTTACTGTTCCTTTAAAGGATTCATCTGCCTGAACTGATAGCAGCATATAAACAGGAAGATATTCCCACTGCCCTGCTTTGGGCTAATAGCACATGCTGGTTAAGAAACCAAACTATATTTTAGCAAGTGGGGGATATGGGCCATACTGCCGTCCATTCAGTGTATGGTGATAGCACTCGGGGAGATTTGTTGCCCATGGATCATCTGAAATTTACATTAAAGTCAGAAGAGCTCTATTTTGGTCAGTCCCAATACAGACTGAAAAATTTTAGTGAAAAATTAGCAAATCTTTCGAAAGATCCACGAAACGGCAAAAATGTTGTGCGGGCAAAAAAATTGTTGCCCGTGACTATTATTTTTTGATGCTTGTATAAATTTTTGGATGTGCGTTGAATTTTTGTGTGGCGAATTTTTTCATGCGTTTTGCCATTGGAGGATTGTTTTGCGAAACGCATGAAAAAATCTGCCGCGAAAAAATTCAACGCACGTCCAAAAATTCGCTGCCAATCCATGCCTGGCAAAACATTTCATCACTTGTAGCCAAATATAAATAGTCGTGCAAATGAACGCACGCCATGTTAGCCATACACGCCAATACTTGCAGAAAATTACTGTATTAAAAATGAACATTTCGCTTCAAACTGGCGGCTGCGTCACTCTAGGGGAAACACAGACTTCAATAAATAGCACTGCAAAGTCCATATTTTATTGCAAAAAACTCATTTACTGTACTTTTCTATAATTATCGCCTGCCTGTAGTAGGTGTTAATTTTCGCATAGCCGAATGCGATATTTAGCGCGCAAAAGTTATAGTGAATCATGCGATCGTATACTTTTCAGCGCGGAAATTAATGGATGCGGTAAAACTAGCGCGAGAAATACCGCATGCGAAAATGGCAATTTATCGCACGCGATAATACTATGGTGAATCGCGCGCAAATTATCGCGTCTTTTTTACCGCGAAAAAGCGTGCGATAATTTTTATCGCACTTTAGTGAATCAGGCCCTCTGTGTGCAAAAGCTGAGTTGGCAGGCAAAAAAAACGTATGCGCTATTTTCATTTTGGGGTCAGTACACACCACAGACTTTGGTATATCTATGCATATTGGGCATCAAACTGTTCAGTAGACCTTAGGTGTTCCTATTTGGGGGGATTTGCCTTTATCTGATCTTTATCAAGAAATTGTGAGAGATAAATGGCTTACTAACAGGCTGGTGGCTGGTTGAATCAACCTGCTTTCATTTCAACTAAAAAGGGATAAGTATTCTTTACTAACTTTATCAAAACCATTGTGTTTTTTTAACTGTTGGGTTTTATTTTTTTTTCACAAGTAATTGTTGTTTTTGGAGCTAATTTACAAAGTTTGTGGGATCCATAGGCTTACAGCAGGTTACATTCCCTTGTAATTACACTGCGTTCAATCAACAATCTTGAGAGGGGTCTCTTGCTTACTGAACAAGAACTAGTGGGGTCAGATAGTATGGGGGGAGGGGAGCAAGGAAAGGATGATAGGGCAGTAAGCTGGGTGACAGTTAGAAAATCTAGTGTGGGGAAAAGGAGAAGGGAGGCTGCTCCAGGGTTTGCGCATCCCAACAGATTTGCCAGATTGTGTGAAGAAGATGGGAGTGTGAACTCTGGATTGGCGGTTCTAGGTGAGGCTGATCTCTCTAACAGCCGGGAGACCAGTTTCACTAGTAGTGGTGGGGAGGAGAGCAGAGCTAGGCCTAAACAGATGGTGGTTATAGGGGATTCGATCATTAGGAAAGTGGACAGGGTAATCTGTCAAGCGGATCGCTTCAACCGGACAGTTTGCTGTCTTACTGGTGCCAGGGTTCGGCATGTGGTTGATCGGGTTGACACATTATTGGGAGGGGCTGGGCATGACCCGGCTGGCTTGGTACATATCGGTACTAACGACAAAATGAACGGTAGGTGGGGGACTTTAAAGAGTGAGTTCAGGGATATAGGCTCTAAGATTAGGCAAAGGTCCTCCAATGTCATTTTTTCGGAAATTTTGCTGGTGCCACGTGCAAGTTTAGGGAGACAGCGGGAGCTTATGGAGCTAAATGCGTGGCTAAAGGCTTGGTGTAGGAAGGAAGGGTTTGGGTTCCTAGAGCACTGGGCTGACTTTTCCTTGGGGTACAATCTATACAGCCCTGACGGATTGCACCTCAATGGAAGGGGGTCTGCTGTGCTAGGGGAGAGAATGGTTAAGAGGTTGGAGGAGTGTTTAAACTAGACAAGGGGGGGGTGAGCTAGAATTCTATGGGAAAATTAGTGTAGACGGGGTAGGGGGACTAGCAAAGGGTTGTGGGGGAGGAGTGAGGGGGGCATATAGTTTATCAGATAAGGAGCTTCCGTTACAAGGAAAGCAGTCTCATAATTGCCTTAGCTCTAATTCTCCCTTAGCTAATGTAAACATCAGAGGGAGAAGTAATAATCTCCGCTGCATGCTGGCTAATGCGCGTAGCTTGTCGGGTAAATTAGGGGAGCTGCAAGCTATTGCATGTATTGAAAATTATGATTTAATAGGTATCACTGAGACCTGGTGGGATGATAAATGCGACTGGGCTGCGAATTTAAATGGTTATACACTTTTTAGGAGGGACAGAGAGATTAAAAAGGGTGGAGGGGTTTGTCTTTACGTAAAGTCAGATTTAAAGCCATGTAATAAAGACATTACCAATGAAAACGTTGAATCTCTTTGGGTAGAAATTTCAGTAGGGCTGAAGGTCACAAAGAAAATGATCATTGGTGTATGCTATAAACCACCCCGTATAGATGAGGGGGATGAGGCCCAGCTATTGTTGCAAATGGAGGAGGCTTCAAAACTGGGTCAAGTTGTTATTATGGGGGACTTTAATTATCCGGACATTGACTGGAGTAATGGGGTGGCTAAGTCAGAAAAAGCTAGTAGGTTTGTAAATATGCTAAATGACAACTTTTTATTTCAGGCGGTTCAAGAACCCACTAGGAATGACTCTATTTTGGACCTGGTGATATCTAATAATAATGAACTCATCTCTAGCATTTGTGTGGGTGAGCATTTGGGGAACAGTGATCACAACATGGTCTCCTTTGAGATAATGCTGCAGAGACAGCGCTATAAGGGAGTAACTAAAACGCTCAATTTTAGACGTGCAGACTTTGCCAGTATAAGGGCATCTCTGCAATGTGTCAACTGGGAAAGGCTTTTCATGGGGTTAGACACAGAAGGAAAATGGAACATCTTTAAAACATTGCTTTGTAGGTATACACAACAGTATATCCCCCTTGTAAGCAAGGAGAGGCATCGCAAAGCAAAACCTTTATGGCTGAATAAAAGTGTTATTGTCGAGGTTGGTAAGAAAAAACGTGCTTTTAGGGCATTCAAGTTAGCTGGGACAGCAGAAACTTTCATCAGGTACAAGGAAGCAAATAAAGCATGCAAAAAAGCTATCAAGCAAGCTAAAATAGAAATGGAAAGGGATATTGCAGCTAGGAGTAAAAAGAATCCAAAATTATTTTTTAATTATGTGAATAGTAAAAAAATGAAGCAAGAAGGGGTGGGAACTTTATTATCACGGGGGGGGTAAGTTGGTTGATGAGAACAGGGAAAAAGCTGAAATTTTGAACTCTTATTTTTCATCTGTCTATACATCTGAGGAGCCAGATAATGAAGGCTTCCCTTGTAATATGCCCAGTTCTAGTAATTTAGCTACTGACGCATGGGTCACTCGGGCGGAAATTCAAAAGAGACTTGAACATGTAAAGGTAAACAAAGGTCCAGGGCCGGATGGGATTCATCCCAGGGTATTAAATGAGCTGAGCGCTGTGATTGCCAAACCTCTTCACTTAATTTTTCAGGATTCATTGAGGTCTGGCATGGTGCCGAGAGACTGGCGGATTGCTAATGTGGTGCCATTATTTAAAAAGGGATCCCGTTCTCAGCCTGAAAACTATAGGCCTGTTAGTCTGACATCAGTAGTAGGAAAACTTTTGGAAGGGGTAATAAGGGATAGGGTACTTGAATACATTGCAGTTCACAATACTATTAGTTTGTGCCAGCATGGTTTTATGCATAACAGATCTTGCCAGACTAATTTAGTCGCCTTTTATGAGGAGGTGAGTAGGAACCTTGATGCTGGAATGGCAGTTGATGTCATCTACTTGGACTTTGCTAAAGCGTTTGATACAGTACCTCACAGAAGGTTAATAATCAAATTAAGGAATATTGGCCTAGAACGTAATATTTGTAATTGGATAGAGAACTGGCTGAAGGATAGAGTACAAAGAGTAAGGACCAAGGACTGACCCCTGCGGTACTCCACTAACCACACTGGTCCAATTAGAAAATGTTCCATTTACAACCGTAAATGGAACATTTTCTAATTGGAGCTGTGTGGTTAGTGGAGTACCGCAGGGGTCAGTCCTTGGTCCTTTGCTTTTTAACTTGTTTATTAATGACCTGGAGGTGGGCATAGACAGTACTGTTTCTATTTTTGCTGATGACACAAAATTGTGCAAAACTATAAGTTCCATGCAGGATGCTGCCGCTTTGCAGAGCGATTTGACAAAATTAGATAACTGGGCAGCAAACTGGAAAATGAGGTTCAAAAGTGCAAAGTTATGCACCTTGGTAGAAATAATATAAACGCAAACTATCTACTGAATGGTAGTGTGTTGGGGGTATCCTTAATGGAGAAGGATCTAGGGGTTTTTGTTGATAACAAGTTGTCTAATTCCAGGCAGTGTCATTCTGTGGCTACTAAAGCAAATAAAGTGTTGTCTTGTATAAAAAAGGGCATTGACTCAAGGGATGAGAACATAATTTTGCCCCTTTATAGGTCCCTGGTAAGGCCTCACCTTGAGTATGCGGTGCAGTTTTGGGCTCCAGTCCTTAAGAGGGATATTAATGAGCTGGAGAAAGTGCAGAGACGTGCAACTAAACTGGTTAAGGGGATGGAAGATTTAAACTATGAGGTGAGACTGTCGAGGTTGAGGTTGTTTTCTCTGGAAAAGAGGCGCTTGCGAGGGGACATGATTACTCTGTACAAGTACATTAGAGGGGATTATAGGCAGTTGGGGGATGTTCTTTTTTCCCATAAAAACAATCAACGCACCAGAGGTCACCCCTTTAGATTAGAGGAACGGAGCTTCCATTTGAAGCAGCGTAGGTGGTTTTTCACGGTGAGGGCAGTGAGGTTGTGGAATGCCCTTCCTAGTGATGTGGTAATGGCAGATTCTGTTAATGCCTTTAAGAGGGGCCTGGATGAGTTCTTGATCAATCAGAATATCCAAGGCTATTGTGATACTAATATCTACAGTTAGTACTAGTGGTTGTATTTATAGTTTATGTATGTGAGTGTATAGATTGGTAGGTGTGGGTTAGGTGTGCTGGGTTTACTTGGATGGGTTGAACTTGATGGACAATGGTCTTTTTTCAACCCTATGTAACTATGTAACTATGTAAATTGCTACATTTTTATGCGATTTTCTGAAATGTCATACAAATCTGCAAACTTAGGAAAGCTTTACGGCTTTGTACTTTGTACTTTGGAGCAAAAAGAAATGTGTACCCATAGATTCAGGGGACTGTGTACTTTCCAAAAATATATGGCTTTCTGGGGTGAGTGTACTTTTTTTGTAGCATTATCCCACATAAAGGATGTAAATGTGTTGATTTTGCAGGAGCTGAAATCATAGATCATATGATAAGATGCTGCAAAATGGAAGCTTTGAGGGGATTTTTGGAAATGTTATCAAATTTGCCAAATTTAGGAATGCTTTACAGCTTGGTACTTTGGAGTAGAAAGACATGGGTACCCATTTTAGATTCGGGGGAATGTGTACTTTCCAAAAATATATGACTTTCTGGGATGAGCATACTTTTTACTAGCTTTGCCCCACATATAATGATGTAAATGTGTTGATTTTGCTGGAAATTAACCCCTAAGAGTTGGCGCTCACAAATCACTACTTTCAGTAAAATCAATCAATTTATTTCCACAATCAATGAATAATAACAAAAAACAATAACATATAATTCATACAATACAAATAAAACCAAGGTGCATGTTTTCTATTTTACACATTAAATAGGAGAAGATATTTACAACGTCAGTCAATGCTATTATCAATAGATAATCAAACAAAGAGTGGGTTATTAGGGTAAATAGAAAATGTTGTGGCTGATAAATCACTTAATCAATTAGAATCATGTTCCTAATTTAATAAATAGACAAAGGAGGGGTATGAAGTGGTGTGACCATTAGGCTACTACATCTATTAGAATCAAAATCTTAATTCATTAAAAAAACTTTAAAATATGAAAACATGTTATGGCTAGTTAGCTGTTCAATCAATTGGAATCTGGTACCTAATTCATTACATACAAGAGGAGAGAGAAGTATATCCGACTCACAATTAAAATAGTGTTCTCATAATTCAAGGATAAATACAGTATAAACATACGGCAGTTACTATAGGCTTACTCAGGTCATGCTATATCTAGCCAGAACATTCAGCAGGAGAAATGGTTTTTTATTTATAAGGTACACTATGTTGTACTAGTTAATCATATCCTTTAAGTGATGCAAACACTAGAAGGATGCGGCACTTTCTGAAAACTGAATGTATACAATAGAGCCCTATAACTATGATACTGCGTTCCTAAACAGCACGCTCAATTGAGCCCGTTATTACCGCTGCTAGCGAGGTTAGGAAAGGAATTTCCTTAGGGGCTTAGCTAAATAAACACAGCCTCCCAAGTCCCGCCGGGAACTTACTTAAAGGGAAAAGAAAGTCAAAGTCACTTGGGGGTGCCAAAATGTTAGGCACCCCCAAGTGACTTTGACCACCTACCTTTTACCCCGGGCTGGTGCCCCTGTGAGGAGGGAACAGCACCAGCCCGGGGTAGCTGCAGGCGCTTCCTTCCTCTTGTTTCGCTGCGCGCGCATGCGCAGTAGAGAGAAAAGCCGAACTTAAACATTAAAGTCGGCTTTTCACTCTACTGCGCATGCGCCCACCGCTGGCATTCAGGAAGAGGAAGCCAGAACACGGAAGCGCTGCGCTCCAGGTGCCCCGGGCTGGTGCTGTTCTCTCCCAACAGGGGCACCAGCCCGGGGTACGAGGTAAGCGGTTAAAGTCACTTGGGGGTGCCTAACATTTTGGCACCCCCAAGTGACTTTACCTTTCGTTTCCCTTTAACAGATTTGAAGTGGGGAGAGACGCTGACTCCGTGCTCTAGGCTTCACGCCGTTCCTTCAGTGACGTCACCGCTGAGCCAAGTTCTCTGCTACGGGTCCTCCCTCAATCAATCTTAATTGTCGTTTCTATAGGGGAGACTTTAGTGTCCCATATTAACAGCAAATCGTCGATGTAGCAACGGTAGACTTTCAATGCTAATGGGCAGTTCGAACCCCAGATATTGTTATCTTCCCAGTCCCCTAAATACAAATTAGCGTAACTGGGAGCGAACTGAGTCCCCATGGCCGTTCCTCTAATCTGGAGAAAAAAGTCTTTCCCAAATTTAAAGTAATTATGTTGTAAAATAAAAAGCATGGATTCCTTTAAAAATTCTCTTTGTCTATATTCCGGATAATTGAACTTCTCTAGAATTCTTAGTACTCCCTCTACACCCCTATGATGTTCGATAGAAGTGTAGAGGGCCGAGATGTCTGCTGTCACTAATATATATCCTGGTTCCCATGTGACACCTTGCAGCATCTCCATTACTGCTCCAGAGTCCTTCAAATAGGACTGAATACATGGTACCACTGGTTGTAAAAATAGATCAATATATAATGATAATTTTGATGTTAAGGAATCAATGCCTGAAATAATCGGATGACCTTCTGGGTTATTCAGTTTCTTATGAATTTTTGGAAGATGATGAAGATGAAATAGCTATCCTCGGATGCTTTACCCATAGAAAGTCAAATTCTTTTTGTTGTATTATATCGCTACACATAGTTTTTCTTAGAATAATAAATAATTTAAACTGAAACTCCTTTGTGGGGTCTTTCTCAAGTTTTACATAGGTTGAACTATCTCCCAGTAGTCTATATGCTTCATTTAGATAATCCTCCCGATCCTGGACTACCACTCCTCCCCCTTTATCTGCAGGTCTAATAATTACCTCCGGATTCTGCTGTATAGACGAGATAGCCTCCCTCTCTATAGGAGTTAAGTTGTCTTTCCAAGGGGGATCTCGCATTTCCAGAAGTTCCCTAGTTACCAATTTTTCAAACAGGGAGACATAAGGGCCTTTTGCTTCACACAGGTAAAATTTAGACACCCCCTGTACATTCGTGCCTATTCTAAGGCCTTCTAAAGACTGGGATTCGCTTAATAGACTATACATTGTAATCAGTCCACTTATATCATTACTCATTAGATTATAGGTTTTCAGGGTGTCCCCACTGCCCATTAGTGGTTCCCCGTTCTGGGGCTTTCTGGAATTCTTAATACTAAAAAAACGTTTTATAGTAAGTTTCCTAATAAATAGCCCAAAATCGACAAAAAATTCAAACCTATCAATAGACGATCTCGGTGAAAAGTTCAATCCCTTATTAAGTAAACTAATTTGGCCCAATGTTAGACAAACCCCCGACAGATTAAAAATTCCATATTTGTATAAAGTTTCTGGATTAATATTTCTCACATATTCTTATAATTCTCGTAATTTGGTTCTCTGTCCAGATCTCTTTCCTCTAGGTTTCGACACAAACTTTCCTCCCATCTTCTCATTCTTTTCGGATGGGGTCCCAATTTCCAACGTGTATCCTGTATCTCCCTCAAGTTTTCTCTCCTTGGTGTCTTTTTCTTTTCCAGAAAAGGAGCTGGCAGAATATTTTCAGTTATCAAGTGCTGGGGTGAACCTGTGGATTCATCTGAAAGAGGGAGGAATCTATTAGAGCCTTGCATTAACATGTGTATTCCTTTCCCCCTCTCTTTCTTTTCTCCCCCGCCATTTGCATTCATTCTATTGTTAAACCTGCCCCTTTCCTCTTGTGATTTTTTATTATTGTAATTATTGTTGTTATTAAAGACCACTTTGCTATTAGTTTTAATCCATCCTCTGGGTTTCTCTAATCTAGGGAACCTTTTCCTGCTACCTCCCTCGTTTTTTTCCCCCCCTTTTCCATACCTGGCTTTTTGTTGGTGCCAATTAAACACCACCCCATTTGTGTAATCATTTCTATCCCTTTCAAACTTCCTCTGTTTCCTATCTGCTATTTCTTTATCAATATTATTAAGATTCTTTTCAAATTCCTTACGGGAGTCCTGATATATTGATAATTTTTCCATTTCAGTCATTTTCTCCGTCTGTTCCTTTATTTGCCTTAATTTATTCTGTTTTTCTTTAACAATCAGTTCCATCAGTTGAATCGAACTCTGATTTAAAATTTCATTCCACCTCCTATTGAAG
Source organism: Xenopus tropicalis (assembly GCF_000004195.4). Taxonomy (NCBI): domain Eukaryota; kingdom Metazoa; phylum Chordata; class Amphibia; order Anura; family Pipidae; genus Xenopus; species Xenopus tropicalis. The sequence continues at coordinate 61,581,456 of NC_030683.2, forward strand.
TCTACTGACTCATCCTCAAATGCTGGCCTTTTATTCAATCTTAGACCCCTCGGTACTATCTTATGCTTGATGTATTTCTCCAAACTCGTGATTTCCCACCAACATTTGATTTCCTTCTCTACCAATCTTTCATATTTAACAGTTTTCAAAATCAAACCTTTCTCCTTCATTAAAAGTGTTTTCCTGGGTGCGATTCTCACAGTCCTGCAACATCTTCAATCTAAAAGACCTTCTAGTATTTAGGTCAACCATGGCTGCAGACAAAGTATAGGATTAGAGTTGAATAAACCAAAAAAAAATTTTTTTTCTAAATGTGTGCAAATCTTATCCGCGCTCTAAAAGTGTCAAAGTGAATTTACTACTGTTAGAAGACCAGTGAGAAAAAAAAAGAAAAGACAAATAAAAAACAAAACAAAAAAAAACAAAGATTTTTTGTTTATGTGTCTCCGAGCTGCCTTCCTCTGTCTAATCCGTGAAGTGCTTCCAAAATTAACCCCTAAGAGTTGGCGCTCACAAATCACTACTTATAGTAAAATCAATCAATTTATTTCCACAATCAATGAATAATAAAAAAAAACAATGACAGAAATGATAGATCATATGGGGGTATGTTCACATTGGGGCCCCTACATGCCACATACTTAGGTAAACCTATACATATTGGGCATCACACTGTTCAGTGGACCCCTGGCATTCATATTTAGGGTTTTTTTTATTTGGTTACTTTATGACCTGTAGGAAATAAGATACTATAGACTGGTAGCCTTGAAGTGATTTTTTAAAAATGTCACACATTTTGATAAAAAACAATAAATTTAGGAAAGCATTGCAACTTCATAGTTTGGAGTAGACAGACAGTTGTGCCTATTCTGGATTCCCCAGAATCTGTTCTTTCCAAAAATGTACAATTTTCTGGGATAAACCTTCTATTAGTGGAATTTTTGGCCTTGAAATCTAAAGTATGCAGCTTTCTGAAGCAGTGCTTTGGAAATTTGGTAGTGTACTGCTGGGAGTTTTTGACCTATACAAGTGAGAAATCTCCATAAAAATATATATATTTGGTATTGGCATTTTCAGGAGACTGTGGGACTTTCCAAATCAGTTGTATATTCGTGCATAAAATAATTTCTGTTTCTAGTATGTGTGTTTATATTATGGAATTTTTTTTTTTTTTTCATCTTTAGACATTTAGCAGCCTATATCTTGTTACAGAATTGGAATTACACAAAAATGTTACCATATTTTGAAAGCTTAGGTTGTCCTGAAAAAACGATATATTGTTTTCCTGAGTAAACTAAAAGTCCCCCCGAGGAAAGGCCCCTAAAGTGAAACAGTGCAAAATTGTTAAAAAACTGTCTGGCAATACAAGTTCTTCTTTGACCAAAACGGCTGGCAGTGAAAGGGTTAAAGGAAGGTGTGGAGAGAAGACACATAATTAAGGCTTTAGTTGAGATTAAATTGGCAATGTATATTGTCACAGAATCTTCTGTGGATTTAGTTAGTTAGAAAGTCAGGGAGATCTTCCAATGCAACCGTAGATAAGAAGTCTTTTCGAAGCAGGACTTCTGTTAAGGAACAAGACCAGATCAGAAAGACAAGGTAAGCAACCTCAATAAAGAGGGCAAAAAGCGATATTACACAGTAACATAGTAAGTTGGGTTGAAAAAAGACATACGTCCATCACGTTCAACCATAATGCCTATATAGAACCTGCCTAACTACTAGTTGATCCAGAGGAAGGCAAAAAAACCTCATCTGAAGCCTCTCAAATTTGCTGCATAGGGGAAAAAATTCCTTCCTGACTCCAAGATGGCAATCGGACCAGTCCCTGGATCAACTTGTACTAAGAGCTATCTTCCATAACCCTGTATTCCCTCACTTGCTAAGAATCCATCCAGCCCCTTCTTAAAGCTATATAATGTATCAGCCAGTACAACTGATTCGGGGAGGGAATTCCACAACTTCACAGCTCTCACAGTAAAAAATCCTTTCCGAATATTTAAATGGAACCTCCCTTCTTCTAAACGAAGTGGGTGCCCTCGTGTCCGTTGGAAGGACCTACTGGTAAATAAAACATTAGAAAGGTTATTATATGATCCCCTTATATATTTATACATAGTTATCATGTCACCTCTTAAGTGCCTCTTCTCCAGTGTAAACAGACCCAACTTGGCCAGTCTTTCTTCATAACTGAGACTTTCCATACCCTTTACCAGTTTAGTTGCCCTTCTCTGGACCCTCTCTAACTCAATAATGTCCCGTTTGAGCATTGGAGACCAAAACTGAACAGCATATTCTAGATGGGGCCTTACCAGCGCTCTGTAAAGGGGAAGAATAACCCCCTCCTCCCGTGAATCTATACCCCTTTTAATACAGCTCAAAACCTTGTTTGCCCTTGCAGCTGCTGCCTGGCATTGCTTGCTACAGCCAAGTTTATTATCTACAAGGACTCCAAGGTCCTTCTCCATTATGGATTTGCCTAGTGCAGTCCCATTAAGGGTATACGGGGCTTGCATATTTTTACATCCCAGGTGCATGACCGTACATTTATCCACATTAAATCTCATCTGCCAGTTAGCTGCCCAGATTGCCAGTTGGTCAAGATCCCGCTGCAGGGATGTCACATCCTGGATAGAATTGACTGGTCTGCAGAGTTTTGTGTCATCTGCAAACACTGATACATTACTCATAATACCCTCCCCCAAGTCATTTATGAACAAGTTAAACAAAAGTGGACCCAGTACAGAACCCTGAGGGACCCCACTGAGAACCTTACTCCAAGTAGAGAATGTACCATTAACAACCACCCTCTGTACCCGATCCTGTGGCCAGTTTTCAATCCATGTGCAAACGACTTCACTAAGACCAATAGACCTTAGTTTAGAAAGCAGTCGTTTGTGGGGAACGGTATCAAATGCTTTGGCAAAATCCAAATAGATTATATCTACTGCATCCCCACTGTACAGCTTCTTACTTACCTCATCATAAAAAGCAATTAAATTGGTCTGACATGACCTGTCCTTCATAAAGCCATGCTGATTACTGCTCATAATGGCATTTTCCAGTACATAATTTTGTATGTGATCCCTTAACAAGCTTTCAAATAACTTGCCCACCACGGATGTCAAACTTACAGGCCTATAATCGCCAGGCTGAGATCTTACTCCCTTTTTAAATATGGGAATGACATTCGCCTTCTTCCAATCCCTAGGTACCATACCTGATTAAAGAGAGTCTGAGAATATCAGAAACAAGGGCCACTGTAATTCTGCCCCTAGCTCTCTCAGTACCCGAGGGTGTATTCCATCTGGCCCAGGTGCCTTGTTTACATTTATCGTGTGTAACCCTTTAAGCACCATATCCTGTGCCAACCACTGTGTAGTTGGAGCTGAGGCAACAGTGCAGCTTTTAGGTGGGACTTGGCCCACTGGCTCCTCTACTGTATACACAGAAGAAAAGAACTGGTTAAGCACATCTGCCTTTTCTGTATCCGCTGTAACCATATTGTTATTATAACTCAATGGGGCCACACCCTCAACCTGCATCTTTTTACTATTAATATACTTAAAAAACTTTTTGGGGTTAGTCTTGGCCTCGGCCGCGATGCGCTCCTCATTTTCTATCTTTGCCTTCCGGATTGCTGTTTCACAACACTTGTTACAGTGTTTATATTCATTAAACGCAGCTACTGTCCCCTGACTTATATTTCTTAAAAGCTTTCCTTTTTCTCCCTATTAACTTCTTTACCTCAGAGTTAAGCCACATCGCGTGATTCTTAACACTTCTACTTTTTCTTATTAATGGAATAAATTGAGAACAGTAATGATTTAATATAATTTTAAATGACAACCATTTCTGCTCTGTGTTTTTATCAGAAAACATAATGCCCCAATCTATGCCCTGAAGCGCTGCCCTTAAGGAGCTAAAATTTGCCTTCCTAAAATTCATTGTCTTTGTTGCCCCTGTGTAAATTTGTTTCCTGCACCAAACATCAAATGAAATAACATTATGGTCACTATTACTCAGGGGTTCAACCATTTGCACATTTGCTATATGTTCTGGGTCATTAGAGATCACTAGATCTAGTATAGCATGGTTCCTGGTTGGCTCCTCAACAACCTGTGACATAAAGTTGTCATGCAGCAAGTTTATAAACTTGTTCCCATTTACTGACCTGGCAGTACTATGGCTCCAGTCAATATCAGGATAATTAAAATTCCCCATTATTATCACTTGCCCCAAACTAGCAGCCTTTTCTATTTGCAACAGGAGCTGGGCCTCCTCCTCTTCACTTACATTAGGGGGTCTATGGCATACCCCTACAATTAGTTTGGTAGCTTCTTTACTATCTGTGAGAAGCTCAACCTATAAGGATTCAGCTCCCTCTGTTACCCCCATCACTTCCTCTTTAATATTTGCTTTTAGTTCCTGCTTAACAAACAGACACACTCCTCCTCCTTTTTTATTGCCCCTGTCCCTCCGAAACAATGTATACCCCCCAATATTAACAGCCCAGTCATGAGACTCATTCAACCAAGTTTCAGCAACACCAATCACATCATATTTCCGCTCCAACGCCAGTACCTCCAGCTCTCTCATTTTACCAGTCAGACTCCTTGCATTGGTAAACATACATTTAATACTGGTACCAGCGTGAGAATGACGTGTAAACAACTTATGGGCCTCCCTGCCATTATCAGTATCCCGAAGCAAATCTCCTCCCCCATTTTCCCTTACTATGCCCACTACCTCATCTATCCTGTCTTCCACAGAATTTCCTGCTGCACCCTCCCCCCCCACCCTTGTATAAAATCTCCTCCAACCCTCTAGCCATCTTTTCCTCCAAAGCAGCTGCCCCATCATCATTGAGGTGCAGCCCATCCCTGGCAAAGAGCCTGTAGCCGATTGAGAAATCAGCCCAGTTCTGGAGAAACCCAAAGCCCTCCTCCCTGCACCAATTTCTCAGCCACGCATTAATCTCCCTAAGCTCCCGCTGCCTTCTTAACGTTGCTCGTGGCACAGGTAATATCTCTGAGAAAATTACCTTGGAAATCCTTGCCCTCAACTTCTCGCCTAGCTTTTTAAAATCATTCTTGAGGACTTCCCCCCCTCCTCTAACTTTGTCATTGGTACCTATGTGTACCAAGACCACCGGGTCTTCCCCAGCCCCTCCCAACAATTTGTCCACTCGTTCCACCACATGCCGAACCCTAGCACCAGGCAAGCAACACACAGTTCGGCATGTAGGGTCTTTGCGACAAATTACCCTATCCACCTTTCTAATAATTGAATCCCCTACAACTATAGCCTGCCTTCCCTTCCTAGCATTACTCCCCCCACCTGTATTAGAGGTGCCGGCTCCCAGGGTGCTCTGAGAGTCAGCCCGCTCCATACATGCCAGCTCAGAGCTGTCTTCCCCAGCATCTTCACCTAAAGCGGCAAATCTGTTGGTTTGTACAAGCAGTGAACCAGCCCCCCTACCCCTGCGTCCCCTACTTCCCCTCTTAACTGTCACAGATTTGTCTCCCTCATTCACCTCCACTGTCCCTTTTCCACCCCCCACTACACCGGCCCCTGCCAGTGGTTGCTCAGTGAGCCTCCTGTTCTCCCCCATGTTTGCAGCTGCCTCAGTGCTGCCAGTTCCCCCCTTAGATTCTGCACCTCAGATTCCAAGAGGAAAACCCACCTGCATCTCTCACAAGTAAATGCTGCATGGAACTGCTGCTCCAGGACCACATACATGCGACAAGATGCACACTGAGTCACACCATCAATCATACTGCAACTCATATTGCCACTGGGTACTTACAGTCTCCCGAGTGCAATCCCTTGTATAGTGCCTTTTTTAGTTTTTTTTTAACGCTTGCTAAACACTTAATTTACATGCAACACTTTAGATTACATGCAACACTCGCTTAGCAGCTCCCACACTCGCTGTGCAGTCAGAAACTTATAGAGGTTCAAACCAGATTATTTAAGATGCAGAAGCTGAAGTCAGAAAATGCAAGACTTTCAAATATTTTCAAGTCATTCTGAGGGACTGACAGCTAAAGCTTCAGGAATACTTCAAGACTTACAAACTTTTTGCAAGGTTTGCAAAAGTTTGAGCGAAGTCCATTTCAGATCATTAGGTACTTTAAACTAAATCAAGAGGATATTATTTAGAATTCAGTGAAACTCTGAGGTGCATTATTTTATTATTTCAGAAATTCCTCATCAGATGGAAGAGGAAAGTCCTAATTGCTTTTAAAAGATGAAGCAGTGAAACCAGAACCTTTGGGGTTTTGGGGAAAAGGCATATACAGTATTCAGTTTATTTCATGTTAAGGAAAAAAGACTAGTTCTGAATTTGAAGCAAATAATACATTTTTACAGATAAAGAGTTTCAGGATGGAGTCCATCTTCACGCTAGTCCTCTGATCCAGCAACAAAAGCCAATTCCCAGGCTATGTCTCTCTAGACATAGCCTGGGAATTGGCTTTTGTTGCTGGATCTGAAGGATGCTGATCTTCTTGTGCCCATAGGGAAAAGGCATCAAAGACCTCTAAGATTTACCATAACTCAGGATCTTCAATACCAATTTATGTGTCTCCCAAAGAGCCTTAAAAGAGATTCTGTAGGCCCTAATTGCAGAGCTGAGGAAGCAAAATATTCTAATATATCATTACCTAGACATCAATTTGCTCAAAGAGTGCAGGAGTCCAGTTGCATCATAGGGAGCTGGTGAGACAGTTCCTGCAAGATCACGGTTGGGTGTTAAACATTCAAAAGTTGGAACCAACATAGGATTTAGTTTATTTAGGAGCAAGGTTCCGGACAATGTAGGCAGTTGTCACATTGCCAGAGTAAAAGACGGAGAATTCTTAATATACAATCTGTTAAGTATAAATTCAATGTCTGCAAGAGAAGTGAACGCAATTTTGGATATGCTAAATTTGACAGCATCAATGCTGATGTGAGCAAGGTAAGCATACGAGACTGTTGTGGGCTTTTCTAAATCAATGGAAGAATTTGAGAAAAGATTGGAATCAGGAAATTATTATACATCATCATAAGAGTACAGATGAAATGGTGATTGTTCAGCTCAGTGGTATTGTTAATAGACATGTGGGAGGTGTAGATGCATACAAGAAAGATGGTCACAAGTGAAGCAGCCTCTTCCAGAAAATGTGTTGGAATTAAGAGTAGTTTGGAAAGCAATCCAATCACTGAGTTGTCATCTAAAGGGGTCTTCCCTGATGGTAAGGATGAACAATTTAGCTGCTGTGATTTACATAAAGAGACAACACGCAGTTGGAGTCTGATGGAGGAGCTTCAACCAATTATGCAATGGGCAGAGAATCATCTCCAAAACATATCAGCAGTTACCATAGCACAGAATGTATTGGTTGATTTTCTAAGGAGAATAACAATAAACAAACATGAATGGGGTTGGCCAGACTTGATGGCATGTCAGATAAATCGCAAGAGAAATAGATACTACTTGCGGGTTCTGTGTGCACGGGTAATTCAGAATGTGGGGCTTTTGCACATATTCCCCTCAATAAAGAGTCTTGAGGAAGATAAGAGCAGACAGGCAAATGTCATTGCAATCCTTATGGATTGGTTGAGACGACATTGGTATCGACTCCTCAGGTCAACATTACTGGACAAGCCCCTAAATCTGCATTGAGTAAGGGACCAATATTACATCCGGCCCCCCAAATATTTTTCTGATGGCCTGGAAATTAAGAGGCAATGTTTGAGGACCCAGATGTAATATTGGTCTTCAGAGATAAAGACTGGTTAAGGAAAGACTTTCTGACATACTAATAATAGTAATAATTATAAAATATATTTATTAATAATAATTTTGGATGCTAGAAAGATCTCTATGAACAAAACATATGATATAGCGTAAAAAGTTTTTCTGCAGTGGTTATTGCAGAGAGGATTGACAGTCACAGAAATTTAGAATTTTAGATTTTCTACAATCTTGTTTTAAAAAGGGCTTGAATTTGAGAATTCTAAAACAAATATTGGCTATTTCAGCAATACAATATGCTTAGGAAACATTACATTCCAAAACATTTCAACAATTCACTTATTGACATTTTTAATTACTATGAGAGAGAAAGAGAAAAGAAAAAAACATTTACAAAACCAATGAAATAGTGAGTAGTGATATCCAGATACAACATCTTTTGAAGTCCTGCAATCTCTGTGTGGCAGGTTACTAACATATGGAGCTTAAATTCCATCATTTGTGGCATTTGTAATAGTTTCTGAACACTCCAAAGATTTCAATAAGGGATAGGTGTCCCATGGGGATCATATGTTAGGATTTAATTGTACAGTATTAGTTATATAGGCAGTCATAGTTTCAAACCGCTTGTTAGTTTCCACTCTTTATATGACCTCGGATATACTGGACACTGTTTGTGACTTCCATTTAGAGGTAAATGCTAGTCGTGCTGCTGTTGCGATATGGTTTATCAGTTTCTAAACTGGATGTTTGAGTCTTACTATTGGTTGCCCTAATAAGAGATGTGGTAATTTGGTATTCACTGGCATTGAACCACTAAATACTGAGCAGATGAGCAGGTGAGACCCACCTGGTCTGATTGTTTGGGTATTGACCCATAGGTGTGTAGGCTGCCACAGTAACCAGGAAAAAAGGGACATTGCTTCCCTCCTAGGGATTAGGCTTGGACAGAAAGACGTTGCCTGGAGGAAAGGGGAGTGTTATATAGAATAGCTAATATGTTAAGGTGTGAAGGCTGCCCAAAGTAACCAGAAAAGGAAATTTCGGTAAGTATTGGTTTTAAATTTTCCCTTTTCCTTTACCTCATCATCTACCTAAATGGTCATGTGTTGACTATGAAAAGTATAGAACCCTTGGTCACATAATGACCATAATTCTGCAAACTCTTTTACAACTTCTGCCTCTAGCTTTAAAGGAGAAGGAAAGTAATTTTGGCATTTTACTGCCAATGGATTCGCCACATTAGTGCCACCTAGAACACTATATTTATTCTGCAGAAAGCATTACCATACCTGAGTAAAGAGCCCTAGAAGCTTTCTCTGTTTGCTCAAGATTGAAGCTGCCATTTTAGCTTGGTCATAGCTTCCTGCTGTATAGCTCTAGCCCTTATTGCTCAGATCCCACATTCCTAAGGGAGGGGGAGCAGGACAGGGGAGAGAGGAGAGAACTGCCGAGGCTCTGACTTCCTCTCTCAGAAAAATCTTTCATTCCTGGGGCCAGATACCCAAAGAACATGTTTACAAAAAAGGAGACAAGAAATCCTGTGTTTCTTTTGATAGAGGACACAGCTTTTTTGTGAGTGCTTATGGCTGTATTTACATAGACCTTTCTTAGTTTTTACCTTTCCTTCTCCTTTAAGCAATCAAAGTTAATTTTTTCATATGAGGTGCCAGCGCTGAAGTTTTGCATCTTCACAAAATGAATGTTAAAATCAAGCTTCTAGGGGCGAGTATTTGATTTTTGAACTACTATTGGACTCTAATGCATGAAAAACACTATTTTGAAGTAACATGAAAGAGAAATTTGTAAATTGCTATAGTTTTTGCCAAGCAGTAACATTTCTTACAGCTCAGTAAAAACTGAGGTACTTGATACATTAGCCACTTTGTAACTTGGGAGTAACTAAGGTCCTCACCACAGAAAAGTGAAGGTGGGAACACTTAAGATAGAATCTTCCTAAGAGACACACCAAAACTACTATATTAGGTGTTATGTGATTTGTTAAACCTTTTGTACACCTATGGTTTCCAGCAATTAATACATTTTGCAATGCATTTGTCACAGGGGGTTATGTAACAAAAGGCTCTACCTTTGCCCAGGAGCTGTAACCCATACCAGCCAATCAGAATTTACTGGTCACCTGTTTAAAAGCAAGCATCCTATTGGTCGCTATGGGTTACTGCTTCTGGGCAAACATAGTGCCTTTTTTTTTATTACACCTGGGGGACAAATGTTTGAGTTTATTAACCCTAATAATTTTGAAACAAAGAAATTCCAATTTTGACAGAATACTACAGGATTCCAGCTTACTGTGTCATGAGTCATTTATAATTAATTGCAAACTACTATTAAATACATTTATGGTATGTGTATTATGTTTATGCAAAACATTCTCTAAAATAAAATATTATATACTACAGTTAATCCCATGTTTTATGTGTACATTTCCTATTGTTTCCTATTAATATTGCATTTATTAAGGGCCCCAAGCCCCATCAATGTTGGACATCAGAATTTTAACACATCAGTTTAGCAACATCTCTGTGAAATTTTCATGTATCATTGATTCCTGTATTTAATAAGAAATATTAGCAGCAATCATATCTACAAATTAAAAGGCAAGGTTGTGCTTGGACTACATAATCTACTACACTGTGTTCATTAGTCATCTTCCTATCCAGCTTGACAAGATGGTCTGTTTCAGTGTGCCATAATTCCAACGCTGTTTCATTTTTCTAGAATACAGAGGTCTGTGTGGTCCACATATGGAAGAAGCCTTAGTGCTGTCAGCAGAGCCTTATAACAAAATATGTACTGGTCCTGCATGAAATTGTATTACATGTCAGTAACCAGCAAATAAAAATACAGTCTGAAGCTTTAGAGTAGAACATGCAGACAAGGGGTGTAATAAAAAAAGAATAGTTTTCATTCACAAGGAACAGGTGTATATTCATTAGTAAATTAGGAAGAATACAGTTAAGAAGAAAATGAAAAGTTTCAAGTGTGAGGCAGATAATTTTCATGGGCAGCGGCACTTGTAAGAGGGAAATCTATGATATGACAGAACTCAGTTTTCTTACCTTAGTTTGTATCATTCCATAGCGCTGCTGCCTCATTGTCTTTACAATATCTTTGATCTGAAACTGCAGTCAACAAAAAATAACAAGATATTTGTGTATTTACAATGTCATACCCCTATGCTTAATGAGATTTAAAAAAGAAGCAGTATGAAGTATCTTGCTAGAAAGATAAAACACTCTTCATCAGAATGGCTTCTCTAAATTTACAAAATGCTGCCTAAGCTAATGGGGTCTTTAGAATACAAAGCAGATGACTGTACATGTCTGTTGCCATTTTGCATCAACTGTTAATTATAACAGTTAATAATAATAGGCAAATAAAATAAGGGTTATAGTTCTCTGGTGCCCCCTACTTACTATACTGTAAAAGTGCATAATAATATAGAAGTAACCCTGCTTCCCTACTACTGCTCCCCTACAAAACAACTAACTTTTAGTTGCTGCTAATACACAGTAAAATCATTTGTTCCACATAGCTCCTGGATCTGCCAAAAGTGTCCAAGGCTGGTACCACCTGTCAGGAACCTGAGCAGAACTACTTGTACTTGTAGTACACAGTAGTAGTTTAAGCTCCTTCTGATACAGTTAAATGACAATGGGGAATGGTTATTAATGTATATTTGGATGGATAGAATGATCCTCCGACATATGCTTTCACAACTTTGTGTGAAATCTATCCCATGAAATTTGAAAGGCAATGGGCATACTGCTGGAAGTTGTACTGGTGGTATAGGGGCACCTTCAGGGTATGCTGGGATTTATAGCTTGAGGCCTCTAATATATACAGCTTTAATAAGCTCATTGTCCTGGTTTCGCATCTCTACCTATGGTGGTTACAATGTTATTGCAGTGGTGTATCAATCATGTAGACCTGAAAATGATTCTGTACAATTTAGGTGATTGAAAATAACAATTTCTGCAACATATTGATAAGACCCACCTAACCCTTTTCAACCTGCTTTGCTAGACTAAAATATGAACTTAACATAGAGCCTATTTGTAATTATTTAAGTTTTATGAATTAAATTCAAATCAGTATAAGACTGGCCAGACCAGAGATGACTTTGACTTATTTGGTCAGCTTACATTTATTGCAAAATATGGATAAATCTATATATTTTAGTTTAGCATCCTTTTACAGAAAAATATTTAAAGGAGAAGGAAAGGTAAAAACTAAGCTTTATCAGAAAGGTCTATGTAAATACAGCCATAAGCACTCACAGAAACGCTGCACTGACTTTGACTCTGTCAAAAGATTTCTTGTGTCTGTTTTCCTGTCAAGAGACACCGGGCTCTCTCCCCTCTGCAGGAGGGAGGAGGTCCCACCTCCCTCAAAAATGCTAAGAACTCACCCCCCCCTTAGGAATGTGGATCTGAGCCAATCAGCAGGAAGCTGACTCTTGGGGGCACATTTACAAAAGCACGAACGCACGAGCGAGTGTATTTTCGCCTATTTTTTCGGGCGTCCGCACGACTTTTTCGTACGGCGCACGACTTTTTCGGACGTTTGCACGAAAAAATCGGAAGGTTTTACTGCTGTTTACAATTGTTCAGTACAAAAATTTCGTGACTTTCGGATCGCCAATACGATATTATCGTGACTAATACGATTTTTTCGTAAGCATTTTCGTGATATTTGCAATCTTACGAAATTTTCATTTCCAAAACGATTTTTTCCCATTCGTGATTCGGATTCGTGGATTAGTAAATGTGCCCCCTAGTCTAAGTAACTGAGCAGGTATACGTGGTCTGGGTCTGGGTGCAGGAGTGAGGCATTATGGGAACTTGCTTTACACAGCTCAGCGTTTTTTCTTCCTGTTTGGCTTCTGATCATCAAGGAAAGGCAAAGTCACTTGGGGGTGCTAAAATGTTAGGCACCCCCAAGTGACTTAAATCGCCTACCTTTTGCCCCAGGCTGGTGCCCCTGTTCGGAGAGAACCGCACCAGCCCAGGGTAACTGCAGCGCTTCCTCCTTCCTGCTTCGCGTACACACGCATGCGCGGTAGAGTAAAAAAGGCGAACTTTAACAGAGAAGTCAGCTTTTCACTCTACTGCGCATGCGCCGGTCGTGGGGTCCTGGCAAAATGCAGCAGGAAGGAGGAAGCGCTTGCTACAGGTACCCCGGGCTGGTGCTGTTTTCTCCTAACAGGTGCACCAGCCCGGGGTACAAGGTAAGCGATTAAAGTCACTTGGGGTGCCTAACATTTTGGCACCCCCAGGTGACTTAGCCTTCCCTTTTCCTTTAAAGGCACTATTGAGACAACTGAAGATATGCCTGCAGCTTGAGATTAGCTCTTCATTAGCTTTTCCTTCTCCTTTAATATACTAATGGAGAGTGCAGAGGATTTGCTTTATATTTAAATATTGGGCTACACCATCATTGCACCCTTCTTTATACTGAAAAAAACTTTCCCTTTTCTGCTGCCACTAAATTCCATAGGATTTCTGCATGAAATATAGGATACTACAACAAATAAAGTACTGTGGGTAAAACTTATATAAAAAATATAAAATATATAGTAAAATGTGCATGTGCAAAATGGTAGTAAGCAAGAACAATTGTCCATGATGAAATGTTCTGATCTGCAATGTCACTGGAACACACTGAGCATGACTGAGTGTATGCTGCTATTTTGCACGTGTGTTGACCCATTTACCCAGCAGTTCCATACTGCATACATTTCTCACATGTGTCTATGGATTGCATCTGACCTATATAAATGGTACCCAGCACACAAGCCAGAGCATCATGTTGCTAGCACTGGATGGTAACCAGGTGGTATGTTTTAAAGGAAAAGTAAAGCTTAACCAAAGAAGTAGACCAGAAATGTTGTACATTATGTTTTGGGATTCTGTACCAGCCCAGGGCAAGCACAGCCCTTTAGCAGTGAAGATTTGTGCCTCCTAACATTTTGGCAACCCCCAATGATTTTACCTTTCCTTCTCCTTTAAAGAAACAGTAACACAAGAATGAAAATGTATCAAAGTAATAAAAACATCTACCGTTGGCCTGCAGTGGTAAAACTGTTGTGTTTGCTACAGAAACACTACTATAGTTTATATAAATAAGCCGATGTGTAGCCATGGGGGCACCCATTTAAGCTGGAAAAAAGGAGACACCTGTGTCTTTTTCCCTTTTTTTCCAGCTTAAATGGCTACCCCCATGGCTACACAGCAGCTTATTTATATAAACTATAGTAGAATTTCTAAAGCAAACACACGAGTGTCACCAGTGCAGGGTAACAATACATTATATTTTAATTACTTTAAAACACTTTAATTTTTTGGTGTTACTGTTTCTTTAAAGTTTTCCTTTAAAGCTCTTCAATTTTGAATATCCCTTGGTAACTTCATCCAGCAAGCAAATGGAAGTCCCTCTGCTTTCCAGAAAATCTGTGTACCACTCACAATGGGAAGAAGACGTACTTCAAGTCTCAGAAACCATCACTACATAATGTAAAACAGTAAAAAAGGGGTTGCATTACACTGTAAACCTAAGGGGAATTTGGAAATAATTTGAAAGGAAACAATAAGAGTCTGTCCCTGACTCTTACAATCTGTAGAATCACATCTATGTAAACAAAAAAGAAATATTTTTTTTAATTTTATTATAGGTGCAGTGTTTATGCACCTTTAATAAAATAAAGGTTTGTATTGTTGCACATATACGATACTGTAGTTATGAGCATATTATTTAATTGATAGAATAACTGAAGACATTTTTGCATTGTTTGTCTAATTTTTTTTCAACTTTGTCTTGTAGCAAGATATGATATGTATATGAAGTTCCATCTCTCACCTGTATGCCTTGTTCCAAATATGTAAGTATCACATGTACACAGATTAAAACACCAGTCCTTCCAATTCCAGCACTACAGTGCACAACCAAAGGCCATTCATTGTGGAATCTCCGTAAGTAACAAAGAAAGTGAAGCAGAGACTGAGGAGACTGAGGAGTACTGTGATCAGGCCACGTGGTAAACTGCAAATGTGTGATGAGCCTATTTTCCCCTGTCTAAAACAAAAATGTAACCATAAGCAGCAAGCTATATAATAGACTTAACTATCTGTCAGTTTACGATTATCCACAGATAGAAACAGAAGTACAGTATATTTACCTACCTCTTTTTGAAATAAGGTCATAATTCGTATAGTGAAGTCTTGCAATGCATTACACTTTTCCAACCTTAAAGAAAGATTCTCCCCTTTCCAGGTTTCTTGAATTTGCTCTGGCCAGTATTGTTCACTCTTCACTTTCCCACTCTCTCTCTCTTGAGTCATCATTATGATTACTGAGCTGTGGTTCTCCCATACCATCTGCCAGAAATAATTCACAGTGTCTGGGAGAGGCCCCTGTGTGCAGATGTACCGCAGTTTTTTTTCTCCCACTGGGACAGTGACATAACTTGCATTGATGTACCCCTCATCCCCTACTCGTACACGAGTGCTGTCATCTATGGGGAATAATATGCAAGATTTATTTACAGTAATCTTTGAAATAACATGTATACAAACCTAGAGATTTTACATGGTTTGTAATGAAGTCTTGTCAAATGTATAGGACTCCTTCTCAGTAAAAGACTGATTTGTTTCATTTTCAAAGACTTTTTTAGGAGTGACTACTAAATATAGTATAGGGGAAATGATAAAAAATGTTCAATGGAAAAACTGAATATAATTCTCTGTGCATGGAACAAATAAAGGAGACGGTGCTCCATTCATTTCATAATTGTCTACAACAGTGCTGTCCAACTTCTGTGGCGCTGAGGGCCGGAAGTTCTCTTGCATACATGGTGGAGGGCCGCTAATGGAAGCCAGTTTGACCACTCCCCCTTTAAACCACACCCATTTCAAACTACGCCCATTTCAGACCACACCCATATTATCACAATGGTGGTAGTGCAGCAAAAACCCAAATGCTTCGTCCTCTCTACAGGGATATCATCCTCCTCCCCTGTGGATAGCACAGCAACCCCCAGCATATAATTACACACCTTAGGAACCATTTAATCGCTATTTCCAACTGTTAACAAACTTCCAAAGCAAACCCCTGCCAGGTTCACCTCCCACAGGCAGCATAGGGTAGGCAGAGTATGGCACACACAGGCAGCACTCTGCCTGCCCTATGCTGTCTGTGTGTCCCATACTCTGCCTGCCCTATGATGCCTGTGTGTGCCATACTCTGCCCTATGCTGCCTGTGTGTGCCATACTCAGCCCTACCCTGCCTGTGTGTGTGTGCCATCCTCTGCCAGCCCTATGCTGCCTATGTGTGCCATACTCTGCCCTACCCTGCCTGTGTGTGCCATACTCTGTCTGTCCTATGCTGCCTGTGTGTGCCATACTCTGCCTGCCCTACCCTGCCTGTGTGCGTCATATCCTCCTTGCCCTATGCTGCCTGTGTGTGCCATTCCCTCCCTGCCCTATGCTGCCTATGTGCCATAATCTGCCTACCCTATGCTACCTACACACAGGCAGCATAGGCCAGGCAGTACATACAATGTCTGTGTGCCATACTCTGTCTGTCCTATGCTGCCTGTGTGTGCCATACTCTGCCTGCCCTACCCTGCCTGTGTGTGCCATACTCTGCCTTCCCTACCCTGCCTGTGTGTGCCATATCCTCCCTGGCCTATGCTGCCTGTGTGTGCCATACCCTCCCTGCCCTATGCTGACTATGTGCCATACTCTGCCTACCCTATGCTGCCTACACACAGGCAGCATAGGCCAGGCATTACATACAATGTCTGAGGTGTGAACAGGAGAACAATGTGGGTGATTACAGCCTGAGCCTGAGGTGTGAACAATGCAGTGGGGGAACAATACAGAGATTAAAAGGTGTGAACAGTAGAGGGGATTACATTTTTAAACAATACAGGGGGATTACAGCCTGAATCTCAGGTGAGAACCATACAGGGGGCCAATTAAACTCAGTACTGATACCATTTAAATCTTACACAAAGTTAAGCCATCAAAGCAGTCAGACAGGTGGGGAGCCACACAGAGGGGGGTCGCGGGCCGCCAGTTGGACAGCACTGGTCTACAAGAATGGCTTGTCAAGGTTTTTCCCTCCCTCCTCTCCTAGTAGAGAAGAGGAGCAGAATCCCTGCCTAGAGCTCTTTATTGTTAATAATAGATTCTTGGGGTTCTCACAACATGCAGTTGGGGCATTATCACTTTAACTTGAATTGTGTTGTTTTTAATCCAACCATAATGATGTTTTTATCTCACATGGCAGAATATCTCTGTATCTGTTCTTGTTACGGTTTTCAGGTGCAGAAGCCACATGAAAAGAGTCAGCTGGTTTCTCGTGTTCCAAGGCCTAGGGATTGCAAAGATAGGATACTGAAACTTTTTCTCTACTCCATGTTAATCCAGTCAAAAATTACGTTTTATATATGATATAAATCCACTTAATATAGCGTTCTAAATTCATGTATCATAGTTACATGGTTACTTTAGGCTGTAAAAAGACAACAGTTCAACAAACCTATCTATACAATCACATATATACAGTATATATATTGTATATATTGATACCTACACTAAACTAGCTGTAGATCATAAGCTCACAATAACCTTGAATTTTATGCTTGTTCAAAAAGTCATCCAAGCCAATTTTAAAAGGCATTAAGAGAAAAGGAAAGCGATTGATGCAGTTTATTCCCAATATATTAGCCACAATATTGCAAGTTATGACACTATATTTATTTTGTAAAATACTTTACTATACCTGAGAAAACATAGAAATGTTCATAGAAATTAACATAGAAATTATCACTATTATTATCACTATTAGTTCAAGATGGCAGCTGTCATATTAGTTTGTACTGACGTATAGTAGTATACGTAGTATGGAATGAAATGCTTTTGCAGAATCTAAGTTGATAACATTCATGCCATCCCTGTTTCTGTTCTGTTACACATAAAACCATCATGGCACCGTGGCATTATAGTATTATGATTTGCAAAGTATCATATCTTTATTACCCCCTCCAAATGCTTTCCACCAACTAACAGGCCTATAGTTTTCAGGCTGAGAACAAGATCCCTTTTGAAAAGTGGCATCATATTTCCATTTACCAACTTTTACCAAAAGTAAAAAGTTTTGGAAATTACAGAGCTAAGCGTTTTTAGTACCCTTGGATGAATATCATCCAGTGCTGGACTTGTTTATGTTTACATGTTCAAGTATCTTTTGAATTTGCTCCTGAGTTACCCATGCATTAGTAGGTCTATTACTAGAATACTAGAATTGGGTCTATTAAAAGGGAAGCCTTCATTAGCTGGTTCCTCAGTTGTGTAGACAGATATAAAATAACATTTAAGAATCTCTGCCTTTTCCCTCATAAACCAGTGTCAGGGGCAGGCACTAGTGCTAAAATTTCCTAAGTGCTAATATTTCACAAGTGCTAAGAAGAAGGAAAATGGCAGTTAAACAAGGCAGTTGGACAAGGCATTGGCAAGGCTCCAAACTATCTCCAATCAACGCTAAACAATATGGAATCGCAAGAAAACAACTTTGCTTGTTCCTGGTAGTTTGTTATTTCCTACCCCAAAATGTTTTATCCTGCCTTCCTTCTCTTTGCACTTTCATGTTTCTTAAAACATCTCCAGCCACACCCTCCATCCAGTCAGAAAGGTATAACAATCACTGCCTCTCTCCTCTTCTTTCCTTTCAGCACATGAAGTATTTAAAGTGCTTTGCTCCATAACTCCAGTTAACTCTTTCTCCTCACATAAAACAAGAACATACAAATCCCGCTCTCACCTTGCATTCCTCTCCTTCCTGTTACTTGCTGCTGGTGACATTTCCCCCAACCCTGGCCCTTAACCCCATCCCTGTTTTGTTAGGGTCACGTTCACCAAGCCCACCTTGTACCCCTTTAAAGTACAGAACCCTTACCCCTATACACAAAGCCTCTGTTCAAATTTCCTGTGCCCTCTGGAATTCCCGCTCCATCTGCAACAAACTCACCTCCATCCATGACCTTTTCATTGCTAAATCGCTTAACTTATTTGCAATAACAGAGACCTGGCTTTCCTCTATTGACACTACCTCTCACAACTCTGTCATGCCCATTCCCACACCTTGTGTCTCAACTCTTTCTCCTTGTAGATTGTAAGCTCTTTTCGGCAGGGCTCTCTTCACCTCTTGTATCAGTTATTGATTGCTTTATATGTTACTTTGTATGTCCAATGTATGAAACCCACTTATTGTACAGCACTGCGGAAATGTTGGCGCTTTATAAATAAATGTTAATAATAATAATAATAATAAAACCAAATTACCTCCCTCTGATTATAAGGGTCCCACTCCATCTTGCTTCATTTTCTACAATTTACATATTTTTTTAACATGCTTTAATTATCATTTTATATTAAATAACAAACAGGGGAGATACAGGGAAGGAGAAACAGCTGGTCAGATGGTTCTTCTACGTATTTATACAGAAACAGTGAGTAACAATGAAGGAAAAGTGTCACATGCAAGTACGTTTAAAGGTTGCACTGGGCATTATTTAAGACCAGGTCATCAACAAGCAAACCTGAGGAGACAGGATTTTAGGGAAGGTGGTTTTGTCTTGAATAAAATACATGATTTTATTTCAAAACCTGGCTATTTTTCTGACACAAGCACATCATGTGCATAAGGCTAGATTTTGTTCTCTGCACTTGGGGAAGTAGGCCTTTTCAACATTACTCTTTCTGCTAAGGTGCATTGGAGTAATATATAGACAGTGAAGCATTTTGAATAGAATGGGTCTATCCCTTGTTGCAATGAAATATTGATACTATTTACATATCTAAAGAATAATTTTGGATTCATTTTAACTAATCATTGCAATACTTTTTTCATTCTCTATTTTAAGTTGTCTGATAGCAATTTGGTATGCTTTATCGTTTTTTTTTTATCTAATAAAAGTTTCATCTGTCCCTACCAACTTGAATGCCTTAAATGCCTTAAATGTCTCAAAAAGTATCTTCCAATGTTTCTAGGTGTTTCTAGTGCTATACTACAATATCTATGTTTTTTCACTGCCATCATTATTATAGTTCATTAGTTTTCTATGTAAGGATACTCTTTCAAGACACTTCACCCTCAACTGAGTGAATATGTATTATCTATGGGTTAGTAGGTTGGAATGATGACTTACCAAAAACTCTTGGTAAAGATCTTGATCTTGAATAAGCCTCTGTGCAGTGACGACAAGAGCTTGGATCTCAGACTCTGAGAATTGCTTATTTACGGGCAAGCAATGCAAATCCTCCTCAGTGATTAACAAAGGGCCTGTAGAAGAGAAATCAAGTATGGGGATAGAAAGTGTCATATATGATTTTCATAAACAAAAATGACATTTTATAACTCAATGTATAATTAAGTGCAATTTGCAGTTTCATTACATTACTACAGTCATTATAGCTGAAAAACATTTAATTATAGTTGCTTATATTGGATTTTAGAATTCTATATCTCATCATCAGTACATAACAAGTCACCATTTGCTTAAACCTACAGGTGTTTTATTTATAAACTAATCTAATTAGTTAAATGCCATAATTAAAAATATATCATTTATTAGGCAAATTTTAATTAGACACCCTATGCTACACTAACAAATATGCAGTTTAACCTACTACAGGTATGGGATCCCTTATCCGGAAACCCATTATCCAGAATAACGGAAAGGCCATCTCCCATAGACTCCATTATAAGCAAATTATTTTAATTTTATGAAATGATTTCCTTTTCCTCTGTAATTATAAAACAGTACCTTGTACTTGATCCCAACTAAGATATAATTAATCCTTATTGAAGGCAAAACAATCACATTGGGTTTAGTTAATATTTAAATGATTTTTAGCAGACTTAAGTTATGGATATCCAAATTACAGAAAGATCCCTTATCCGGAAAACCCCAGGTCCCGAGCCTTCTGTATAACAGATCCCATACCTGTATATCAGTGAAGAATGTTGATCGAAAACCTATGCCTGATGGATTTAAACCCTGAGATTCCTAAAACAAGTTAATTATGCTTTCCGCTACCATTATTAAAAAAGATATATAACATGTTATTTATAATAATAATAGTAGAGAATATCAGTGTTACCAAAAGTTTGAGAATTTTCCTCATCCTTGATGGTAGAGTTTCCTGAGTCATTGGCTTTCTCTAAAGAAAAGCTCCTGCATGATTTAGACTTCACACACAAGTCATTACTGCAAAGGTAACAAAATAAATAAACCATATAAAACAAGCCTTTAAAACTAAAATTAAAAAAAAAATGAATCCTATGCAGATTCAGGGAATTTCTCCAACATTATTTAAAAAAATCTAATTTACAAACATTTTCCCCTTGTTTTGTTCCCAACCAGCATTTTTTACCAGAATTCCAGCATCCCTATAGCTGTGTGACAAGTTGTTTTCAACACAATTGTGCATGGCATTTGCAGAGTGAGGATGATGTCATTCAACGCGGCAAGTGCATGTGTTGTTAATAAGAACAATAACATACAATTCTGTTGCCGGTAGTCTCAGCTATTGATAGTTTCAGCTATTGACACAACCACAAAGACTTTGTGTCTATGTTTTACACATAAAACTGCAAGTTTGCTGTGCTATGAGCCTTAGGGGGAGATTTACTAATCCACGAATCTGAACCCCGAAAGGGAAAAAATCGTATTGGAAACGAAAATTTTGCGACTTTTTTGTCGCCGTCGCGATTTTTCGTATTTTGCACGACTATTTCGCAGCTGTCACGATTTTTTCGTATTGAGCGCATTCGGACGCCTTCGGACCGTTTGTGGATTAGTAAATCTCCCCCTTAGGGTAATGATCCTTGGAGAGATTGGTCGCCCATGATAGATCTCTGCTACCAAGGGCTACTAATTTCTCTGAAATGCCCTTCTACCGGCAACAAAGTGAATCGCCAGTGAAAAGGCAATACGCATCGCTTTGGTTTTTGGAGGTCATTGAAAGTTTGCTCCTCCAGGCAACTTTGTGTGACTTCAGAAAACCGAACCATATACATACATACATAAATATTTAAATATTTTGTTTTTTAAAAGCATAGAAAAATGACCCTTTTAAAAAACAAAATATTTAAATATTTTATGTAGCTTTAATACATGGTGCTCAACAGTGTGGAGATCCCAGGAATTTAGCATAACAGATCCCCTAACCTGTCCAACTTTTAGAAACTGCTATAAATATAAAGTAATAATTAGTAATAATCAGTAAATGAGAAGGCCAATCTTCCATAAAGTCTGTTTTAAGCAATCAATTCCAATTTTTAAAAATAATTTGATTTGATTAATTTAATGATTAATTTAATGTATGGTGCAAAAAACAAATTTACATATGGGCAACAAAGAATTTCAAAAAAGCATAGATTGGGGCATTAGATTTTCTGCTAAAAACACAGAACAGTTGTTGTTTAAAATGATTCAATTTACTCCCTTAAGAAGTAACTGTAGATGCATTAAGAACTACCCTATGTGGATTAATTCAGAGGTAAAAAAGAGAATGGGAAAAAAAAGAAAGCATTTAAGCATTACAAATCACAGGGGACAGAAGTGTTGTAAAACAGTAATCCGGAAAATGAGAAGCACATTGCAGCAGAGGCTAAGGGGCTGATTTACTAAGACACGATTTCGAATGCGAATTGGAAAAATTCCGATTGGAAACGAACATTTTGCGACTTTTTCTTATTTTTTGTGATTTTTTCGGCGTCTTTACGATTTTTGCGTAAAAACGCGAGTTTTTCGGCGTCTTTACGATTTTTGCGTAAAAACGCAAGTTTTTCGTAGCCATTACGAAAGTTGCACAAAGTCGAGATTTTTTCGTAGCGTTAACACTTGCGCGCAAAGTCGCGCCTTTTTCGTAGCGTTAAAACTTAAAAGGCGCGACGTTTCGTGCAAGTTTTAACGCTACGAAAAAATCGCGACTTTGCGCAACTTTCGTAATGGCTACGAAAAACTCGCGTTTTTACGCAAAAATCATAAAGACGCCGAAAAAAATCGCAAAATTACCGATCATTACGAAAGAAACGCAATCGGACGCATTCGGCCCGTTCGTGGGTTAGTAAATGTGCCCCTAAGACTAAACCGAAGTTTTTTAAGTATATTAATAGTAAAAAGTTGCAGGTTGAAAGTGTGGCTATATTGAATTAAAGTAACTCTTTGGTTATAACTAGGGATGGGTGAAATGATTAGCGCGGCAAACAGTAAAATTTGCTGCCTGACGCTTAATTTGATGTGTGAACCGCTTTCTATGACACGCGCATTGGCTATTGATGCATGCATAGTTGTTTTTTATTCCTTTGATGCATGCGTAGTTGTTTTTCATTCCTTTGACGCACGCATTAAAAGCCAACGTGTGCGCATCATACAAAGCTACTCGCGCATCAAATTACACGACGCGCAGCAAATTTTTTTGTAGTGTGAATCATTTTGCCCATTCCTAGCTATAACTGCTGCAGAAAAGGCAAATGTGCTAAATCAGTTATTTTCTTCAGTATTTACAATTTAGGAACCAGATTTCCAAGGCCTACCCAATAGCTGCACTGGCTTAGCTAATTCTAGTCAGTGGTTGACACAGGATATGGTAAATAAAGGGTTGATCCAAATGAATGTAAACAAGGCACCACAGCTAGATGGAATACACCATTGGGTACGGAGAGAGCTTACCAGTGCTAACCAGGCCTCTATTTATGATATTCTCAGACTCACTTTCATCTGGTATGGTACCTATGGATTGGAGGAAAGCTATATATTTTAAAGGAGATAATGATCTCAGACTGGCAATTATAGGCCAGTAAGTTTGACATCTGTGGTGGGCAAGTTAATTGAAGCCTTGTTAAGGGATCACATTCATTATGTTCCAGGGAATGGCATTAAGAGCAGTAATCAGCATGGCTTTATGACGGCAAGGTCAAGTCAGACAAATTTAATTGCTTTCAATGATGAGGTTTGTAAGAAGCTGGACAGTGGGGGTGCAGTAGGTGTTTGATACAGTGCCCCACAATCGACTGCTTTCTAAACTAAGGTCTGTCGGTCTTAGTGAAGTATTTTGCACATGGATAGGAAACTGGCTACAGGATCAGGTACAGAGGGTGTTTGTAAATGGTACATTCTCTAGTTGGAGTAAGTTTCTTAGTGGGGACCCTCAGGGTTCTGTGTTGGATCCAATTTTATTTAACAAGTTCATTAATGACTGAGGGCAAGGTATTGTAAGTAATGTATCAGTATTTGCAGATGACACAAAACTCTGCAGCCCAATTAATTCCATGATCTTGACAAACTGGATATCTTGGCAGATGAGATTTAATGTGGATAAATGTAAGGTCATGCACCCAGGATGCAAAAATATGCAAGCCATTTATACCCTTAATAGGACTGCACTAGGAAAATCCACAATTGAGAAGGCTCTTGATGTCCTTGTAGATAATAAACTTTGCTGTAGCAAGCAATGCCAGGCAGTAGCTGCAAGGGCAAACAATGTTTTGAGTAGTGATGAGCAAATCTGTCCCATTTTGCTTTGCAGAAAAATTCCCAAAACACAATTGTCCCACGTTTTTTTGTCACACGCATCTTTTTTGCTGCGACTGCGCCTATTTTTGACACAACCGCAAATTTTTTTGACACGCAACAAATTTTTTCGCAGCGCATTTTTGCGGAAGTTTTGCAAAACTCTTTGCCAATGGCGAAATGCGGAAAATCCATGCCTGCGGAAAAAAATTCACTCACTAGTTTGGGGCTTTTTTAAAAGGGGTATAGAATCGTGAAAGGAGGGGGTTATTCTTTCGTTTTATAGAGAGTTTGCAGTGCTCAAACAGGACATTACTATATTCAGAATGGTTTTTTTTATAGTGAGAGCTGTGAAGTTGTGGAATTCTCTCCCTGAATCAGTTGTACTGGCTGATATATTAGATACTAGATAATGTTGGATGGACTTTTAGCAAGTGAGACAATACAGGGTTATGGGAGATAGCTCTTAGTACAAGCTGATCCAGGGATGGGGGGGGGGGGGGGGGGGGTTGCCTCAGGACAGGTTATATATAGGCATATAAGGTTGAACTTGATTGGCATGAGCCTTTTTTCAACCTAACTATGTTACTATGTTCCCTGCATTTTTTATTACTGCCTAACACCTCGTCCATGTGTTTATCTGCATTCTAAAGGGCAGGGGCAGAATCAGTGCTTTTCAAAAAAAATAAAAGGCTTCCCATTTAAAACCAGGCAAGCAATCAATGCCAGAAAAACTTTTGTTTTCTTCATCGATATGCTCAAACCCAAAGATCAGTGCCTAATCAATTTTCTTTATTTCTTTTTATCCTCACTAAATTCCCCTTAATTTCCTCTATAATTAGCAGGCTTACAGATGGGTTCATAAAGCAGGGAGTTTATATTAGGAGGGCAATCTGCTCTAAAGAACTAAGAAAGTTGGAACAGTAAATAATTTCAGTTTCACTACAAGTAAAAAAAATTAACACAGGTGTATACTGCCCCAATAGGGACACTATATTCATTAACAGCTATAAAGGTGATTATACAGCACTTGCTAAATATGTCAACATCCTTACTTGTTTTGCACATGAATATATTCCACTGATGCATCTGATGTATCCTGCCCTTGAAATTTCATGCCTGCTGTGAGCCACTGATCATCTTAAAAAAGCAGAAAGTGGACACTTAATGTAAATGGAATATAATATATATATATATATATATATATGGAAAATATGGAATAACTTGATAAAATTCTGTGTTTACAGTGCTTGTTAATGTAGTGTTTATCAATAGATACACTATGTATACAGTGTATTTCTGTACTAGACGTTATAACCACAGTTTCTATACCTCTTTCAAGTGCATGATTTTTATTAGAACTGCACTGTGGGATTCTTCTCTGTACTGTGAGTTTTACATGTCCTTTGGCCTCACGAATTATGCCAACTGCTATTCCATGAGTAAGTCCCGCTAATTCATGTCCATTCACCTAAATACAAGAGTGACAAAACACTAGAAACAGTCCTCAGATTTTTTCTAAAAATCTGCCCCTTGACATTCAATTAGTCCCCAATTTTAGAGAGATAATATAAACTGCCTTCTAGATATAGAAACTGTAGGAAATATGAATTCAATACTTTTCTTACCTTTATTAAGATATCTCCCACATGCAGCCTCCCATCAATAGCTGCCACGCTTCCAGGACTTACTGCTTTAATTAGGAACATTTCTCCATTCTTGCCCCCAGCCAGTGAGAACCCCAAACTACCACTGCTTGGCTTCTCCAAGTCAATGTTCAGAAGACTGTCCTGTGACAAAAGAAAATTGCTATTCCAAAATGCTAGCAGCATATTTCTAGGTTGAAACATACTACACTAATGTCCCAGCATCAACTGACAGGGTGTTGCTTTAAAAATCTCCACATTTACAGTATATAGCCTATTTTTTAAAGATCACGGGGCGATTCACTAAAGTGCGATAAAATTTATTGCACACTTTTTTGCGTTAAAATAGACGCGATAATTAGCGCGCGATTCACTATAGTATTATTGCGTGCGCTAAGTCGCCATATTGCATGCGTTAATTTTCGCGCGACCGCATGCGCATGCGTTAATTTTTGCGCTGAAAAGAATACGATCGCATGATTCACAAACACTTAGGCGCGCTAAATATCGCATTGGTCTATGCAAAAATTAACACCTACTTCAGGCAGGCGATAAATTATAGAAAAGTACAGTAAATGAGTTTTTGGCAATAAAATATGGACTTAGCAGTGTTATTTATTCAAGTATCTATTTTTTTTTACCAAATTTTACTAAAGTCTTGGCATGTATGGAATTTCGCTACTATAGCGGTAAATATTTAGTCGCCATAATATACAGTACTATAGCGGTAAATATTTAGTCGCCATAATATACAGTACTGTAGCGGTAAATATTTAGTTGCACAAAATACATTACTAGGTATATTTTGGCGATTTCTTTGCGCGACTTTGTAATCTCGCGACTTGCGGACATTTTGTAGCGATTTTGTAATCTCCTGACATGTGCGACTTGGGGCCATTTTGTGTCATTGAGCCTGCTGTCACCAAACTGAGAGCATCATGCCTGGGGTTTCTGAGCTGCTGTTATCGGGGGAGAGGCGCTATATTATAGAGTTCATCCTGCGCTCAGGGTATGACAGGCTGACGCTGGGGCTCATAGGGGTCCATGAAAGGAAGAGAGCTATCCTGCGCGACCTAATAGACGGGTTGCGCAGGGGCTTCAACCTGGAAATGGAC
Organism: Xenopus tropicalis; assembly: GCF_000004195.4. NCBI lineage: Eukaryota > Metazoa > Chordata > Amphibia > Anura > Pipidae > Xenopus > Xenopus tropicalis. The sequence continues at coordinate 61,608,565 of NC_030683.2, forward strand.
CTCCGCCTGCTCCTGCGAATATGGTCGGACCTGAAGCGCAGGAACTTTGATGAAATAGCAGAAATTGCTGAAGGTAATTATTGTACTTTAATATGGTTTTACACAATACGTTTCTTAAAAGATTTAGCAAGTAATTTGAAAAAAAACATAGACACATATATACTGTATAACATCGTGAACAAGGTCTTAGACCATGACCGAAACGTTGATGTAACTGATATGCGATTATCTATGAATAAAGTTTAACACTTGGAATTGGAGTGCGCATAATCCTTGGAATATTGTATACATGGAACAACCGTTTTGCAGCACCCAGAGAAACTATGTGAAATATGAGTGATATGGGAGTGCGGACCATTCGTAAATAATATATATATATATATATATATATACAGGTGAAAAATTTGCATTGAGGGGACACTTTACATGTCTATCACAATATGTGGTTTATGCCATTATCTGTCCATGTAAAAAGATATATGTGGGAGAAACAGTTCAAAAGGTGAAGTCTCGGATTTCACAACACAAATCCACAATTAATGTAGGGAACAATATTTTACCACTTTCAAAACATTTTAAAGAACATGGCCATACCCCCGAACAGTTGAGGTATACCGTTTTGGAGGGAGTTCCCCCACAGCGGAAGGGGGGAGACCGGGAATTGAGACTTAAACAGAGGGAGGTATGGTGGATTAAGAGATTAAATTCCCTGCATCCAAATGGATTGAATAAGGACTATAATCTGTATTTGTTTGTTTAACTTTAAGGATTTGTTATAATTGAGATCGCATAGTGGTGCTGTATAATATAATGAGATGCTATAACTTTGCTAATGAGTTATGTATGCGAACAGGGATGAAACTCTGTACTCTGTATATTTCATAAATGGTGTTATCACTGAAATGGGGATGGAACCCTGTACTATGTTTGTATAATATGTTATGTGGTCATTTCCTCTCTGTAGACTGTAAGTAGCTTCCTTTGGGAATCTGTATATACAATTACTGCCCACATGCCTTGAGGAGGAGCCCGACCGGGCTCGAAACGTCGCATTTTGTGTACAGTATGAATTTGATCTTTTAATACACCTTTTGCACTTTAAAGTGTGTGCTGTCCATTCTTGAACTTATTGTATATATATATATATATATATATACACATCTATTTTCAAATACATATGCATAAATAAGTTTAAAGCAGGGGGGAAGCAGCAGGGAGCGGCCCATAGTGTGTGTCATTTGGGGAAGGGCCACGAATGTTTTAGGGGGCCCTGGCTAATAATGTCTGTGTGTCCTTTGTATTGATGTGAGGGTTCACAGGGGGAGGGGCCAGTGGGGGTGTGGGAGGAGGGAGGCCCAAAAAATGTTCTTGTGAGGGGCACCGTTATTTATGATGGTGGCCCTCTGTGTATGAATGTATATATATATATATATATATGTATAATAGATTTAAATAACATCTTGCAATACTATCTCACAGAACCAACCCCAGGCCCCCCCAGACTCCCGAGGCCCCAGTGGCAGCACCAGAGGCCCCCGAGGCCCCAGCACCAGAGGCCCCTGAGGCCCCGGACACTCCCCTCCTTCATTCCTCCCCCAGTTTCCCCCCAAGCCCTTGAGTTCTCCCCCCAGGCCAAGCGCAGGGCACCAGGTTCTCCTGCCGACGAGGGACCATCACGCCGGTCAATGCAGGAGGACCTGGATAACATCAAGGCCCAGTTAGCCCAGCTCCGGGGGGAAATGGACGAGCTTAGGAGGGACATTAGAGAACTCAAGGGCAGCTAGCCCTAAGTTTTATCTTTCCCAGTTTTTTTCCCTATTTTTTTCTCTTTAATTGTTAAAATAAAAGTTTTTATTTTTCTACTTTTGAACTGGTTAATGTATAATTATTTTTCCTTCCTTGATATTGATATATTGATATATATTGATATATTGATTCTATACTTTCATGTAGTTTCTCCTACTCTCTTACATTTATCAGTAACAGCATCAATATGCTATATGGGTTAAATTTTTGCAAATATTCTGCCAACAATTTTGTCTTTAGCCCATTTTGCTGAATAGTAAAACTTGCGTTAATTAGTACGTAGCGTATTTTCTGGCGAGTGTGATAACTGCCAATCAAATGTTTTGTTGCCAGAATAATTGCAATATTATATTTGTTCCCGTTTAATAAAGTGCCCATAACATATTTGCCATTTATTCTGTGTCTAAAATCTCCCACTTAATTTAAGCCACTTTAGCAAATGGACCCCTAAGTATTTGGCTAAATATTCTTAAATGTCCCCCCCCTATTTTATTATCTCTAGCACTTCTTTTTCTTTCTTACTTATATTTTTATTGTTTTTTGGGGGGTTTTTTTGCAAATAAACATTTATACAGCACCTCTCTAGCACTTCTGTGCTCTCCCGGGGCAAAATGTCGGCAGTTTTATGCTGCCGATTGCCATGTGCGTAATGTCGCGACAATTAGCGCTTGCGATAATTTGCGTGCATGCGAAAAATACTGCGCATGTTATGTACCGCGACAAAAATATTGCATGCAGTATCGCGCATGAAATAGCGCAAGTGTGCTAATAGTGAATTGTGGGAAAAGTCGCGAAAATTAAGATGCGATAGAATTTTTACCGCACGCTATAAATAGTGCACGTTTTATCGCACTTTAGTGAATCAGCCCCCATATGTTATATATTTAGTAGATTTTGTAAGTATGATTTATATTGAAATATATAGTTAATTACTATGTAGAATTTTTTCACATGTTCATGTTGAATTTAACTTATTTCAAGGCTACATGGTAGATTGTTACTCTGCAAACAAACAAACACCACAATATTCTTCTCTTTAACAGGTTCAGAATAATAATTATTATATAACTTTGTATACACTTATTCAGAAAATACCTGTCCAAAACATTTATGCTAATTGATAAAGTAAAAATTAAATTATTTTCAATGTTCAGGATTTGAAAGAATCAAATTCATGACTTGCATGACAGCATACTCTGCAGTTTACAAAAATATAGTTACCTGATTTAGTTCAGAATTACAAGCGGTTTGGATGGTGGGATAATTCAAATGCGATAAAGCTACTGCAAAGAGAACAAGATAGATACATGAATTTCTTAAGAAAGAAAGCTCACATGCAAAGATCTTTCTACTGGTGTTAGATTTTGACAAAAACATTTGGAACAATTCTAATGCAATGTCAGGCACAATGTCGTTCAGAGCGCAATAAACTCATTTTGATGCAAGAACATTTAATGAATGGAATCAATATGTACAACATTTGTTTCAATTTAAGCACAATCATTACTTGTAGCTACATTTATAAATGACCCTTAAAAACTCTAAGGGGCTGATTTACTAATCCATGGATCCGAATCCGAATGGGAAAAATTGGAAAACGAACATTTTGCGGCTTTTTCGTATTTTTTGCAACTTTTTCGTAGCCGTTATGACTTGCGCGAATTGTCACGACTTTTTCATAGCCATTACATATTTCGTGAATTGTCGCAACTTTTTCATAGCCATTATGACTTTCGTGAATTGTTGCGACTTTTCATAGCCTTTACGAATTTCGCGAATTGTCGCGACTTTTTCGTATTGAGCGCTCGAAAAAGTCGCAAAATACCGATCATTATGAAAAAAACGCATTCGGACGCTTTTCGGACGTTTGTGGATTAGTAAATGTGCCCCCAAGAATTTAATTGCTGTTATTTAAATTAACATTGTAAATTCATTTTAAAATGTATGTTAAAATTCTATTTTAAGATTATATTGTTGGTTATGTTGGATTGACAAATCCTTTTGTAAAATGGATTGTAAGATTGAGCCTTGATCTCCCTATTTTATTTAATGTGTTCATTAATGCTTGGCGAGGGCAGGAAAGCCGCATATTTGTATTTGCTGATGACACAAAACTATGAAGACAAATTATTTCCATCCAGGATGTGTCATCCTTGCAGAGGGATCTGGACAAACTGGCATTCTTGGCAGCTAACTGGCAGATGAGATGCAATGTTACTATGTTGTAAATGCATTTGGAATGTAACAATATGCAATCATCTTATAGCCTTAATTAGACTAAATTAGGCAAATACGTGATGGAATAAGTTCTAGAGATAAATGTGGATAATCAACTTAGCTATAGTAAGCAATGTCAATCAGCAGTTGTAAGGGACAGCAAGTATTATCCTATATTAAAGGAACAGTAATACCAATTTTTTTTAAGGCTTATTTTCCCTTGGATTTTTTAAAATCTTCAGCTTGAATTTGATTTGCAAAATGCCCCATAGGAGAAAGGCAACAGCAGCCTATGTGCGCTGAACCGGAAGACAGGTTTGCACCGATGACCTAAAGCACCTAAGCTTTTTTTCAGCATCTTCTATATATATATGTATATGCTCACATCATTAACCCCAAAGCTGTCTGAATGAATAGAAACATAAATTTAGGCTGCAGATGCTGGAAAATTGTTTAGGTGTGTAACCTCTATTTCAGCTCAATAGCTGCCTTCCCGTACTAGTACCAGTAGAACATGGGTTACACTGTACTCTCTTACCCAGAATGGGCCTTCACTAAGTGGAAGAGGAAGGTGAGGGTGTTGTGCACTACACCTCTCTTGCTGCTATGCAAAATAAATTAAAACAGAAGGCGCCAGAGGTTCTTGCAAATAACAAAATAATAAGTGTTTTTTGAACATCTACAGGGTTTACTCACAATACAGCTTTGGAGGCCCGTGGTACAGGCAACACATACAGAGTGTATATACAGACTGACACTCCCCTGCGGGCCAACTGGCAGGAATCTCACTTCTCTGCGACACACCCCGTAGTGGATCCCTCAGGGAATTCTCTATCCTGATTCCCTATTCACTTGGATCCCTACACTCCAGGTAATGTGGCCTGGGAGAGATATCTCCAAAAACTGCCTTACACTCCTAGAGTGTAGTATAAAGGGAGCTACACCTGCCACTATCTAATGCCTCATTCACGGGGCCCTGTTCCCTGACTTCACTGGGCCTGGGCCCATGCCCTGGGCTCACAGCACACATCTACTCCGTTCCTCAGGGGGATGCAAACAGGAAGGTGCCACTCCTTTCCCTTCACTATACCAAAGTGAGGCAGGATGTGGTCATCATACCTTTTAACCAATAGCACACATATGTTAATGAACTCACTTAGATACATTCCCTTCTGCCCAGCAACTAAGGGAACTGAACCTGTAGGGATTTAAAGCCATGAGGGCCATTTAACCCTATGGGTCCCTACAGGTGCTTTAGGTGATCCGTTCGAAGCCGACTTTCAAGTTGCCTTTGCTTTTCTCCTGTGGGTCACTTTGCAAGTAAAATTTAAGCTGAAGATTTAAAAACATCCAAGGGGAAGTAAGCCTTACCTATAATTTTAGCTGTTTTGGGGGGAATTATGTATTAAAAGAGGTATAGCTTAATGGGGGAGAGGGCAAGTCCTTTACCAAGTACCTCTAGTATTTGCAGTTTTGAGTCTTAAGTGATTACAACTGATATAAATGAAATACTGAAAGTCCTAAAAAGAGCAACTTTTTCTGCTGGCATGGCCCAACTTGCTTCAGAGAAAACAAAGGTGCCCAGTCTTTAATGTGAAACACTGGATATAAAAAGTCTACACAGTTTTTTTTTTTTGTTAAAAAGTGAGATACATTCTGTCAGAACTTATTCCTCATTTATTTCAAAATTGAAATCTATACAAAGAAGCTGAAAACAAATCAGAAACATTTAAGTGAAATAAGGTAAAGCAAAAATCACAAAAAAAAACTGGTTGCATTACTTTGCACACCTTTTAATAATCAAGAATGTGACTGCATTCAGAATTAGCCCGTCACATTCAGTTTCATCTCTAATAGTTGTTAGCATCTGACATCAATGGTGGCTCTGATAACGTTTGACTGTAGGATTATTCCTCTTGGTCTCATACTCTAAAAGCCATAGTTCACAAAGAACTTTCAAAACATGAAAGGTTAAACTGTTTGCCCATAATTCCAAAAGGTATGTTTGGCACAAAAATAAAACAGCACATCATCACAAGAACACCATACCCAGCGTGAAGCATGGTGGAGGCAAAATTATGCTTTGGGGCTTCTTTTCATCAGCTGGAACTAGTGCTTTAGTCAAGGTGCATGAAATGTCATGTAGTTCCAAGTATCAGTCTATTTTGTCACAAAACCTTCAAACATCTTTTGGGAAGCTGAAGAGGAAATTCACCTTTTAGCATGACAATAACCAAATCATACATGAACAAAGCAATGGCTTCACCAAGGAGTATCAATGTTCTTAAATGGCACAACCAGAGCCCAGACCTTAATCCTATTGAAAATCTGTGGATGTAAGGGAGATGCCATTGCAATATGACAGATCTGGAAAATCCAGGTGTGCCAAATTGATAGACCCTTACCCCAAAAAACTGTGCTGTAATAATTTCAAAAGGTGCTGCAACCAGGTTTTTGTATGATTTCTTTTTCACTAAACTGTTTCTGATTTGTTTTAAACTTCTTTGTATAGATTGCAATTATTATTACACAAAAACCTGTCATTTTGCAGGGGTATGTGTCTATTCAGTGTATATTCATAGGGGCAGCTGCACGAGTCTCTGCTCTTAACCAGAGTGCAGAGACACATAATAATTCCGCAATAACAGAAGCCTGTATACAAAGTTAATTCTACTTTGCCAATTGCCTCAGAGGTCATACAATACAGACATCTATAGATATCTGAGAGGAGGAAGAGCCCTTCTCACTTCCTCTTTTGCTTATGCACAACCAGCCAGCTGAGAAGGTGCATGGACTGAAAAGTTTCTTCAGGACTTTCTTTCATGGACTGAAAAGTTTATCTTGGAAAGACACATCCTAGGATGCTATTCATTTCCAGGTGGTTAAGAAGTATAATCAGAATTAGAATTGTCCAAATTGCCTAACCATGCATGACCAACTAAACTATCTTGATCTTGCAAAATGATAAACTATGTTTTCATTATGTTGCATAAATGGCTCTCACCTTTTTGTTTTTTGTTCATATTCGTACTGAGCTTCTCTTGTATGTATTCTTGCTGTATTTCATTATTCTTCCATCGATATTCTGGTAACTCTTCATGTTGCAGTTCAGTTTGCAGGTAATTTGTTTCTTCAGTTTCAATAGCATGAAAATCAGACCAAATGTGTTCTAAATTTGGTATTTTGTCATAACTTTGTTCAGTGTGTTCACTAAGTAATCTGTTCTTTTGAACATCTGACAGATCAGAAGATTCATTGTGTTCTTCATTTTTATTTGAATGGTCCAAAAAGTTATTTTTTACAGTTTCTAAGTTATGTTTTAATTCATACTGCCTGCTTTGATGAAGTGCACTGTTATATTCATTCGAGTGACACAGATAGTCTTTTCTTTCTGACCGATGGGTAGATTGGCAATGCATTAGTCCAGCCTCTTGATCAGCTGTATTATTTGATGTGTTCAAATCAGTCTGAGCTTCTTCAGCTGACTTATGATGTAATGTACTGACCCCATTATTTTTCTCATTATTGGATCTGCCATGCTGCAAAGCTAATGGCACCTGCAGTCTGCAAGATGCAGGATTCAAAGAGCACTGGACTTGCTGCATTGTTAAGAAAGAAGGAGAGGAAATTTTGATTGTTGGATAGGAAAGGGTGACATTTCTCATTGGAGAGTGGGTTTTCAGTTTTAATACAGTTGAGGAAATATGAGTCCATCTTATTGGAGAGGACACTTTATATCTTTTGTTTGGGGTAGCTGGTTGAGGACACCATCTTAAGGGTGTGCATGAATGCAAGGCCATTGATTTCTCACTATGAAGTCCCTTAAAGGGGAAACAATATATTATTTTTTGGCACTGCACCATCTAAGATAATTTTGTACCAACATTTCTTAAAGATACATTTTTTTATATCACTATCAACAAACTGAACAATGCCTTTAACAAAAAAATAAAAAATATATACCACGAGTCAATTAAAAAATAAATAAAACAGGACTTTAAGTCAAGGTGAACAAGGTTCAATTCTATATCCCCTTCCTGTCACCTTCCTGTTACCCAATATCCCTGTGTCTTAGGCACCTGTAATATTATTACTAATTTAATATATTATACTTCCGGAAGATTGCCAGGTTACTTTTTTCCTCAAGAAAAAGTATTTTAATCCTTTAGGCATCAATATTATCTTATATGACCCTGCTGTTGAAGGGTTCTTAAGTCTTAATGTTCCCTTCCAGCCTTCATGAAAGTTTTTGCTCTCCCATCCCCTCTCCTTACAAATACAAATTAGGCTTCATTTATACTGTTTTACCATGAATCATATTGCACTTAAACCCACCCAGTTGCCAGTTATAGGTATAATATTCTTAGGGACAGCCTACTATGGATATTGCTGTTTATCAGCACAAACTTAAATGTTGTAGGTGTTACTGCACACAGACTTCTAGAACTGCCACATAGCGAAGTCTAACAATAGCTTACAAGAATGCTGATACCCTTTGTTACAGAAGGCAAATTCCTATGACAAGCAAATGTACTGAACTCAAAAAGACCGAATCCTATGTTTTTTTATAAACTGAAAAACAACTATATTCTAACATAGAATAATATGAACATAATACTAAACAGTACATTCATATAATGTTTATACATAAATCCATGAAAAGGTTTATTTCAAACTCTGACTACCAAAATTATCAGTCTTCCCCAAATGCCACTTGTCACTTCACCCAGTGTTATATTTTCTTAGCTGTCAGTAGGTAGTGTTTATACAGTTTATCATAGTAAAATACCACTACATGATTTCTAACAGCACCAAAGCATATACTGTATTTTATATAAGACAAAGGCACGCACATAAACCTTGTATGTTTTGCATACAAAGCTAATTGAAATCTCCCTTACTAACAGCTGACTCAATCAAGTTCTTCCTATAGAATCAAAGCCACTTCAGTAAATGGGCAATTTATGACATCTGTAGTGCAGGGTAAAAATATATAAAGGCCTTGTAAAAATGAACATTATAACACAGGTCATTTCTGTTTCTTCAGTGTTAAAAGTGACTTTTATTGTCTTCTTTAAAATCATAACAGAGATATTACACCCAAAAGCTTAACGCATTTTATGGCTTCACACCACTTGATCAGAAGCTGACAGTGTCCCAAATCCACCACATATTTAAATAAGCACACCAGTGGCAGTGGACAATAAAAGTGACTTTTTAATCAAGAAGTTATCCAAGTGCTCCACTTTTGTTTTACTGGCTATTGTTTCTCCAAGGTACAAGTGCTGGAGAGCTAAGGGGAACAAAAGTGTGTTCTTTATTGCTCAGCTTGCAAACACATGCGACCAAGGCAAGGCTGCACTTTGCTCTGTAGATTTTCAATTTGGTGCAAAGAGCAGAGCACAGGCTCAGGAGGGGTGGATGAGCCCTGTGGCCATTCGGCAAAGGCAGAAGGCAGTCTGCAAAATGCAAAAAATGGACTCACACTCTGCATTCTTGAATTTAAATATATATTAAACTTACCAGTGAGACAATGCCCTCCTCCTCCTCATCATTTTCATCTAAGTCTTCCCATTCACTCTCACTTTCACTAGACTCTGGAGAAGCAAAGGATTCTGGAAGAGGGATGAGACCACGTGGCTGTGGTGTCCCATAAACAGCTGTCTCTTCATCTAAAACTTCTCCCATAGAAGGAGGAGTGATAGATGTAGAACTTATTGTAAGGTACTCTTCATCGCTGAGTATCTGAGATTCTTCCAACCCGTCTCCTCCAACTCTCTTATTTATTTTGCTGTTAAAGTGTGAGAAAGAAAAATGTCCTATTTTGTCACTTGTATATACCATAATTGTTAAAAAACTCAATGTACTTGCATTCAAAACTGCTCCTCTAACTTCTTCATAGTTATGCTCAGCAACACTGCATGAGCCCCCCTCCTGTTGTGAACTGTGTAAGTGCACAATTTGCAGCTGTGGGGCCCCTCACAGCAACTAATGTCAAAATGCGCATTGTGCTTGCGCACAAAGAATCACATGCTTCAGTAATGCCACAATCGTGACTGCGAAAACTTCTGGTACATTTGGATTTGATTCATGCCAAATTAAAATTGCAACTGCAATTTTCTTGCTTTCATTTGGTATGATACCTATTGACTGGATAGGTATAATTTAAAAAGGGACTACAATCTCATCTTGAAATTATTATTTAATAAATGATTAATGAGTGGGGTTGCTGTAGATGTGATATATTTGGATTCTGCATAAACGACTGCTTTCTAAACTAAGGTATGTTGGTCATAGTAACAGTGATGAGCGAATCTGTCCCGTTACTCTTCACCGAAAAATAAGCGAAACTACCGTAAAATTAGCAAAACAGCGGAAAATGCACAAAACATGGATGTCACACGACCATTTTGTAGTCTGTGACTTTTTTTACGCAAATGCATCTATTTTGATGCGACCACGTTCAAATTGCCGCGACCGCAACTTTTTTTCGATGCGAAACAAATTTTTTTGCTCTGAATTTTCGCGGAACTTTCGCAAAACTATTCTTGTGAAATGCAGAAATTCACTGCAAAGCCATGCCTTGCGAAAAAAATTCTCTCATCACTGCTTAGTAATATTGTTTGTACATGGATAGGAAAATTGCTGAAGAGTCATGTACAGAGGTTGGTTGTCAGTTGTACATTCTCTAGTTGGGGTAGTGGTTCTTAGTGAGTTCCTATAGGGTTCTGTATGTATGTATGTATGTATGTATAACTTTATTTATAAAGCGCCACAGGGGTACGCAGTACACACAATCTTACAATATACAAAATTACACACAGGGAGGACAAGTGTTATAATAAATACAATAAAGTAATAAGTATAAATACACAGGGAATAAGTGCCATGTGGTATGAGACACAGTAGGAAGGAGGTCCCTGCCCCGTAGAGCTTACAGTCTAAATATTGGGTTCACTTTTGTTTAAATGATTCATTAATGACTTAGAGGAGGGTATCAATGTTTGCAGATGACACACAACTATGCAGCCCAATCGATTCTTTCCAGGATGTGGAATTCTTAAATCAGGATCTTGACAAACTGACAATCTGGGTGGCAAAGTGGCAGATAAGGTGAAATAAAAGTATGATTATGCACCAGGGATGTAAAAATATTGTTTGAAAATTTGGAAACCTTCTCATTAATTCTGTCTGTAGCTGCTCAAAATACCAGTTATCCATACACTCTCAACTTCTCTATGACATCTATTATAAAATCCATTTTTTTATTTACCTTTCCTGCGATCCCTGTTCACAAATGCAGTAACAGTTTTGTTGGACATCTTGTGCCAATGCAGTCATTGTTTCTGAGGCTGGTGCAAGTGTGGAGTGCATTAGGGAGGGATGTCTCCTTGTGTCTATGGCTTCATAACTGTTTTTTTCCCTTTCTGATACACTTGCTGTATTACCCAGGTCACAGACTGGTGACTTAATTCTTAAAATGTCTCTCACAGGGGATGGCATTGGAGTCTGAAAAAGAAAATGTTTCCATTGAAAAAGTGGTGTGGTGTGGTTATGAAGGTGCAACATGAGTTCTGAAATGCTCTTCTATCGCATTTAATGTCACCTAACGTATTAGAATAAAGGCCAATGGCATTAACATGGAATGTATGTCTCCACCATTATCAAATCAGTATAGATGCCTATGAAGATTTTCAGAAGGATGCTATTTCAGTAGAAAATGTCACTTCTGAAGCAGATTAAGCGTTGAGGATACTGGCAAAGCAACAGAGAGTTGCACTGTATCAAAGGCTTTAATTTGACCTATTTTGTATTTGCTCTATTACTGTACACCTCACCTTTGTATTTCAAACTAAAACCAACTAAATAACAACCATAAAAAAAATATTATAAAAGTTGTAGCTTGCAAATTGCAAAAAGTGGGTATAAAGCACCTAGTTGTTTGCATTTTTGTCTGTAGGTTAAGCTCCAGTATCTCCTTGCTCTTAAAACAGTGCTACCTGCATTAGGCAAAATTGGATTCAAAGGGATGCCCCTAGCTGAGAGTTATTCAGATATGCAGCTATGGGGCCCCAGGAGAAGCAAGCAACAGCCAGACCTGTACTTAAAGGGGACCTGTAAGAAATAATTCCAAATCCTTTTCTATAATGTTACTTGAGCAAAATACACTATAATTACACTATTTAAACTAGAAAGGGAAGTTTGAGAACACATTTCATGTTGGTTTGAAAAACCTGAAATCTGATCTGTTGCTGGCTCTGCCCACTTTTTCTAACCTTGGACTACAGTTTTATAGTAAAAACCATTGTGCAAAGTTTGGGGACCCTGGTTTTAATAGTGTCTGAATGGCAGCAATTTAAATTTCCCCACTGAAAATCAACAATTGACATCTGATTGGCTAGTGGTGGCTCCGACCATTTTTTCTAACCTTTTCCACTTTTTCTAAGAATGGCAGCAGTTTAAATTTAAACCAATAATAGTCAATGGATTAAATCTTATTGGCTGTTAGTGGCCCAACCCACTTTTCATATTTTTGAACTGCAGTCTGCCAGTGACCAACTTTGCAAGGTTTGCATAAAAATTGTGGGAATGACAGCATTTTACACTTCACCATTGCCCACTTTTTCTAACTTTTAACGGCAAAAAATCTTTGGAAAGTTTAATAACCCTGGAATTAATACTTAAATAATGGCATCAGTTTAACTATAAACCAATAAAATTTAATGGGTGAAAATGGATTGGCTGTTGGTGGCTCCGCCCACTTTTTCTAACCCTGAATACGTTGTCAGCCAGTGACTGACTGTGCAAAGTTTGGGAACCCTGACATAAATAGTGGGAGAAAGGCAGCATTTAAATTTAAACCAAAAAAGCTCAAAAGTCTGATTGGCTGTTGGTGGCTCCACCCACTATTTAAAATCTAAAAATGCAGTCCCCTAGTGACCCTGGTGTTAGCACTGTGAGAATGGCAGCAGGGTGAATTTCCACATTGAAAATCAATAGTTAAAATTTGCTGTTGGTGGCTGCACCCACTTTTTCTAACATTGAACCAAAGTTACCTGGTGACTAGCTCTGCAAAGTCTGGGGACCTTAGTATTAATATTTAAAGAATGGCAGCAGTTTAAATTTAAACGTATGAAGTCTATAGGTGAAATCTGTTGGTGGCTCTGCCCACTTTTTCAAACCTAAAACTGCAGTCCCCTAGTGACCAACTGTGAAAAGTTTGGAGACCCTGGTGTTAATACTGTGAGAATGGCAGCAAGTTGAATTTCCCCATTGAAAGTCAATAGGTAAAATCTAATTGGCTGTTGGTGGCTTCGCCCACTTTAAAAAGAAAAAAAAAAACTTGAGTGACTACCCAGCAGTGACTGACTGTGCAAAGTTTGGGAACCCTGATATCAAACCAATAAAATTCAATAGGTGAAATCTGATTGGCTGTTGGCTCCACCCATTTTTTCAAAACTAAAACTGAAGTCCCTTAGTGACCAGCTGTGAAAGGTTTGGGGACCCTGGTGTTAATACTGTGAGAATGGCAGCAGGTTGAATTTCTGCCAAGTCAATAGGTAAAATCTGATTTGCTGTTCACAGCTCCGCCCACTTTTGGGCATCCAACAATCATCATATTTTCATTCAGGCTGACCCCATGACTATTTGATTCAAGTTTGGGGTGTAAGTTTAGGGTGTAAGCTGTAAGATTGGCAGCAGTTTAAATTTCTCCATTAAAGGCAATGGGTGAAATTTGATTCGCTGTTGTTGGCCCCTCTCACTTTGGGTCATCCAACAAATGACACTGTTTCATTCGGGGTGACCCCATGATTAAGTTATTCGGGTTTGGGGGATGTAGCTTCAAAGCTGTAAGAGTGGCAGCAGTTTGAAAATCTTCCGTCAATGGAAAAATTGGGTGTTCAGAGCGGCTTATTGAGGTTTGAACCTCAATAAGTTGCTGGCTGCACAGCGAGTTTGGGAGCTGCTAGCGAGTGTTGCATGTAATCTAAAGTGTTGCATGTAGATTAAGTGTATAGTAGGCGTTAAAAACAAAAAAGGCACTTGGGGTTTACTGTGCATGCTGGGAGTGCTGGCTGAAAGGAGGAAGTAAGTGCAATTAACTAACTGCTGTGTGACTTGTAAGTGCTACCTGGCTGATTGAGCATACTAATTAAGGGGGTGGAGTAAATCTGGTAAATTCTCAACAGACTTTTGGCTGATTGGTTTGAACCTTAATAAGTTTCTGACTGCACAGCAAGTTTGGGAGCTGCTAGCGAGTGTTGCATGTAGATTAAGTGTATGGTAGGCGTTAAAAACAAAAAAGGCGTTTGAAACTTAAAAGGCACTATACAAGGGATTGCACTCGGGAGACTGTAAGTACCCAGTGGCAATATGAGTTGCAGTATGATTGCTGGTGTTACTCCGTGTGCATCTTGCCGCATGTATGTGGTCCTGGAGCAGCAGTTCCATGCAGCATTTACTTGTGAGAGATGCAGGTGGGTTTTCCTCTTGGAATCTGAGGTGCAGAATCTAAGGGGGGAACTGGCAGCACTGAGGGCAGCTGCAAACATGGGGGAGAACAGGAGGCTCACTGAGCAACCACTGGCAGGGGCCGGTGTAGTGGGGGGTGGAGAAGGGACAGTGGAGGTTAATGAGGGAGACAAATTTGTGACAGTTAAGAGGGGAAGTAGGGGACACAAGGGTAGGGGGGCTGGGTCACAGCTTGTACAAACCAACAGATTTGCTGCTTTAGGTGAAGATGCTGGGGAAGACAGCTCTGAGTTAGCATGTATGGAGCGGGCTGACTCTCAGAGCACCCTGGGAGCCGGCACCTCTAATACAGGTGGGGGGAATAGTGCTAGGAAGGGAAGGCAGGCTATAGTTGTAGGGGATTCAATTATTAGAAAGGTGGATAGGGTAATTTGTCGCAAAGACCCTACATGCCGAACTGTGTGTTGCTTGCCTGGTGCTAGGGTTCGGCATGTGGTGGAACGAGTGGACAGATTGTTGGGAGGGGCTGGGGAAGACCCGGCGGTCTTGGTACACATAGGTACCAATGACAAAGTTAGAGGAGGGGGGGAAGTCCTCAAGAACGATTTTAAAAAGCTAGGTGAGAAGTTGAGGGCGAGGACTTCCAAGGTAATTTTCTCAGAGATATTACCTGTGCCACAAGCAACATTAAGAAGGCAGCGGGAGCTCAGGGAGATTAATGCGTGGCTGAGAGATTGGTGCAGGGAGGAGGGCTTTGGGTTTCTCCAGAACTGGGCTGATTTCTCAATCGGCTACAAGCTCTTTGCCAGGGATGGGCTGCACCTCAATGATGATGGGGCAGCTGCTTTGGGGGAAAAGATGGCTAGCGGGTTGGAGGAGATTTTAAACTAGGAGTGGGGGGGAAGGGTGCAGTGGGAAATTCTGTGGGAGACAGGATAGATGAGGTAGTGGGCATAGTAAGGGAAAATGGGGGAGGAGACTTGCTTGGGGATACTGATAATGGCAGGGAGGCCCATAAGTTGTTTACACGTCATTCTCACGCCGGAACCAGTATTAAATGTATGTTTACCAATGCAAGGAGTCTGACTGGTAAAATGGGAGAGCTGGAGGTACTGGCGTTGGAGCGGAAATATGATGTGATTGGAGTTGCTGAAACTTGGTTGAATGAGTCTCATGACTGGGCAGTTAATATTGGGGGGTATACATTGTTTCGGAGGGGCAGGGGCAATAGAAAAGGAGGAGGAGTGTGTCTGTTCATTAAGCAGGAATTAAAAGCAAATATTAAGGAGGAAGTGATGGGGTTAACAGAGGGAGATGAATCCTTATGGGTTGAGCTTCTCACAGATAGTAAAGAAGCTACCAAACTAATTGTAGGGGTATGCTATAGACCCCCTAATGTAAGCGAAGAGGAGGAGGCCCAGCTCCTGTTGCAAATAGAAAAGGCTGCTAGTTTGGGGCAAGTGATAATAATGGGGGATTTTAATTACCCTGATATTGACTGGGGCAATAGTACTGCCAGGACAGTAAATGGGAACAAGTTTATAAACTTGCTGCATGACAACTTTATGTCACAGGTTGTTGAGGAGCCAACCAGGAACCATGCCATACTAGATCTAGTGCTCTCTAATGGCCCAGAACGTATAGCAAATGTGCAAGTGGTTGAACCTCTGGGCAATAGTGATCATAATGTTATTTCATTTGATGTTTGGTGCAGGAAACAAATTTACACGGGGGCAACAAAGACACTGAATTTTAGGAAGGCAAATTTTAGCTCCTTAAGGGCAGCGCTTCAGGGCATAGATTGGGGCATTATGTTTTCTGATAAAAACACAGAGCAGAAATGGTTGTCATTTAAAATGATATTAAATCATTACTGTTCTCAATTCATTCCATTAATAAGAAAAAGTAGAAGTGTTAAGAATCACCCTATGTGGCTTAACTCTGAGGTAAAGAAGTTAATAGGGAAAAAAAGGAAAGCTTTTAAGAAATATAAGTCAGAGGGGACAGTAGATGCGTTTAGTGAATATAAACACTATAACAAGTGTTGTAAAACAGCAATCCGGAACGCAAAGATAGAAAATGAGGAGCGCATCGCGGCCGAGGCCAAGACTAACCCCAAAAAGTTTTTTAAGTATATTAATAGTAAAAAGATGCAGGTTGAGGGTGTGGCCCCATTGAGTTATAATAACAATATGGTTACAGCGGATACAGAAAAGGCAGATGTGCTTAACCAGTTCTTTTCTTCTGTGTATACAGTAGAGGAGCCAGTGGGCCAAGTCCCACCCAATAGCTGCACTGTTGCCTCAGCTCCAACTGCACAGTGGTTGGCACAGGATATGGTGCTTAAATGGTTACACACGATAAATGTAAACAAAGGCACCTGGGCCAGATGGAATACACCCTCGGGTACTGAGAGAGCTAGGGGCAGAATTGCAGTGGCCCTTGTTTCTGATATTCTCAGACTCTCTTTCATCAGGTATGGTACCTAGGGATTGGAAGAAGGCGAATGTCATTCCCATATTTAAAAAGGGAGTAAGATCTCAGCCTGGCAATTACAGGCCTGTAAGTTTGACATCCGTGGTGGGCAAGTTATTTGAAGGCTTGTTAAGGGATCACATTCAAAATGATGTAGTGGAGAATGCCATTATGAGCAGTAATCAGCATGGCTTTATGAAGGACAGGTCATGTCAGACCAATTTAATTGCTTTTTATGATGAGGTAAGTAAGAAGCTGGACAGTGGGGATGCAGTAGATATAATCTATTTGAATTTTGCCAAAGCATTTGATACCGTTCCCCACAAACGACTGCTTTCTAAGCTAAGGTCTATTGGTCTTAGTGAAGTCGTTTGCACATGGATAGAAAACTGGCTACAGGATCGGGTACAGAGGGTGGTTGTTAATGGTACATTCTCTACTTGGAATAAGGTTCTCAGTGGGGTCCCTCAGGGTTCTGTACTGGGTCCACTTTTGTTTAATTTGTTCATAAATGACTTGGGGGAGGGTATTATGAGTAATGTATCAGTGTTTGCAGATGACACAAAACTCTGCAGACCAGTCAATTCTATCCAGGATGTGACATCCCTGCAGCAGGATCTTGACCAACTGGCAATCTGGGCAGCTAAGTGGCAGATGAGATTTAATGTGGATAAATGTAAGGTCATGCACCTGGGATGTAAAAATATGCAAGCCACTTATACCCTTAATGGGACTGCACTAGGCAAATCCATAATGGAGAAGGACCTTGGAGTCCTTGTAGATAATAAACTTGGCTGTAGCAAGCAATGCCAGGCAGCAGGGGCAAGGGCAAACAAGGTTTTGAGCTGTATTAAAAGGGGTATAGATTCACGGGAGGAGGGGGTTATTCTTCCCCTTTACAGAGCGCTGGTAAGGCCCCATCTAGAATATGCTGTTCAGTTTTGGTCTCCAGTGCTCAAACCGGACATTATTGAGTTAGAGAGGGTCCAGAGAAGGGCAACTAAGCTGGTAAAGGGTATGGAAAGTCTCAGTTATGGGGAAAGACTGGCCCAGTTGGGTCTGTTTACACTGGAGAAGAGGCGCTTAAGAGGTGACATGATAACTATGTATAAATATATAAAGGGATCATATAATAACCTTTCTAATGTTTTATTCACCAGTAGGTCCTTCCAACGGACACGAGGGCACCCACTTCGTTTAGAAGAAGGGAGGTTCCATTTAAACATTCGGAAAGGATTTTTTACAGTGAGAGCTGTGAAGTTCTGGAATTCCCTCCCCGAATCAGTCGTGCTGGCTGATACATTATATAACTTTAAGAAGGGGCTGGATGGATTCTTAGCAAGTGAGGGAATACAAGGTTATGGGAGATAGCTCTTAGTACTAGTTGATCCAGGGACTGGTCCGATTGCCATCTTGGAGTCAGGAAGGAATTTTTTCCCCTCTGCGGCAAATTAGAGAGGCTTCAGATGGGGTTTTTTGCCTTCCTCTGGATCAACTAGTAGTTAGGCAGGTTATATATAGGCATTATGGTTGAACTTGATGGACGTATGTCTTTTTTCAACCCAACTTACTATGTTACTATGTAGAAAAGCACAAGCAACATGCTTCGCTATAGGGCGAAGAAGTGTGGAGAGTTTGGGCATTGTACCCCTAAAACTGTAGGAATAATAGCATTTAGAAAATGAATCTGATCTGTTGCTGGCTCTGCCCACGCTAAGAATAAGATGAAAAAGTGGAAGAATAAGTTGAAGAACAGTATGTTGGGTTTTTTTCAGTCTTGGAATTTAAAGTCACAGTAAACAGGCAGTAGGCATTTTGTGGACATTGACAGTGATATGAGCGAATCCATTTCATTTCTCCTCACTGAAAAATTCACAAAACAGCAGAACAATTGCAAAATGTGGCTACTGCATGACTTTTTATGCCCGGGACCATTTTTTCCGCAACCGCAACTTTTTTTGACACAGCCCCAACTTTGTTGACGTGATCACAACTTTTTTACATGCCCATTTCTTTTTTCTCACTCTGCAAATTTTCGTAATAGTTTTGCAAAAAAAAAATGGCAAATCTGAAATGCGGAATTTCACAGCAAATCCATGCCTGGTGAAAAAATTTGCTCATCCCTAGACACTGCTTTGAGACAAGCTTTGTATAACCACAAAATTCTGTGATCTAGATGACATCTAGGAAGTACTGAATGGAAAGTGAAAGTAATTGTAATTAAAAATCGGAGATCTCAATCATAAATTGCCTGCCCTGCCTCTTTGCCTCAGGCAATTTATGATCGACAGTTAAAATTTCAAAATACATTTATTACAGGTATGGATGATTTCATAAAAACATGAATTTCATGTTTGTTATATAGCTTTTTATGTGTGGGTGACAGGTCCCTTTTAATGCTTATATATTAAAACCAATAAAATCAAGTGTTAAATAATATGCACTATTTTCATTTTGGGGTCAGTACATACCACAGACTTTGGTATATCTATGCATATTGGGCATCAAACTGTTCAGTACACAAGAAATTGTGTGAGATAAATGTGGCAAATTGCAACATTTTAGGTTATTTTCTGAAATGTCATAAAAACCAATAACTTTAGGAAAGCTTTGCAGATTGGTACTTTGGTGTAGAAAGGACTCTTTACCCATGTTGGATTTGTCAGAATGTGTACTTTCCTAAACTATATGGTTTTCTGGGGGTCTCTGTATAGTTAGGGGGGAGTTACGGCACATAATACGCTAACAGGGGGCTCTGTATGCAAAAGCTGAGTTGGCAGGCGAGAAATCCATGTGCTATTTTCATTTTGGGGTCAGTACATACCGCAGACTTTGGTATATCTATGCATATTGGGCATCAAACTGTTCAGTAGACCTTAGGTGTTCCTATTTGTGGTGATTTGCCTTTATCTGAAGAAAAGAAGAAATTGTGAGCGATAAATGCGGCAAAGTGTGGGGGGTATGTTCCCATTGGGGCCCCTACATGCCACATACTTAGGCAAACCTATACATATTGGGCATCAAACTGTTCAGTGGCGTTCAAATTTAGGGTGTTTTATTTGGTTACTTTATGACCTGTAGGAGATAAGACTATAGACTGGAAGCTTTGAAGCGATTTTTTAAAAATTTCACAAATTTTGATAAAAACCAATAACTTTAGGAAAGCATTAAGACTTGATAGTTTGGAGTAGACAGTTGTGCCTATTCTGGATTCCCAAGAATCTGTTCTTTCCAAAAATTTACAATTTTCTGTGATAAACCTTCTGTTAGTGGAATTTTTGGCCTTGAAATCTAAAGTATGCAGCTTTCTGGAGCAGTGCTTTGGAAATTGGCAGTGTACTGCTGGGAGTTTTTGACCTATACAAGTGAGAAATCCATATATATTTGGTATTGACACGTTCAGGAGACATGGGACTTTCCAAATCAGTTGTATATTTGTACATAAAATAGTTTTTGTTTTTTCATTTTTAGACATTTAGAAGCCTATAACCTGTTACAGAATTGAAATTACACAAAAATTCTACCACAGTTTGAAAGTTTAGGTTGTCCTGAAAAAAACGATATATTGTTTTCCTAGGTAAACTAAAAGTCCCCCCAAGGAAAGGCCTCTAAAGTGAAACAGTGCAAAATGTTAAAAAACTGTCTGGCAATACAAGTTCCGCTTTGACCAAAACGGCTGGCAGTGAAAGGGTTAATACAAGAAATTTTTTCTGCTTTCATTCCCTTATACACATAGGACTTACCGGTAGAGAAAAATCGATTTCAGGAAGGGCCCCTTTTGCTGGTCGGCAGAGTAAAAGAGTCACCTGGGAGGGAGCTCCATGCAATATGTGCACAACTTCCTAGAATCAAAGGCAAGGAAGACAGTAGTAATATGTAAAGAAAATGCAGATCAATTGTTATTTTAGTATGGATAAAGGTAACAAAAGTAGACTGGAAAGTAAAAAAAAATGCCCTTGCTGCTTTTCTAACTGTTGGTAATTTGTTAATTTGTAGGCGATCACCTGACCCATAGGGGTGACAAAACATCCTAAAATACATTTTAATTCAGAAGAATGGGGATTGTCGCAAACTTTACATATAGAAATCTGGTTTAATTGTGGGAAAATGCCTTCCTTGAGTATTGCGATGGATCACCGCATGTTAAATGTTTTACATACAGTGATCCCAATTTTCCTGAATAAAGGTAAAGAGTATTTTCATATGTTTTTACTCCTGCAGCAATATATTTTTACATCTGTCATTGCCCTAGAAGCAACTATAAAAACTAAAACCATGTGAAATTTATTTAACAACATCTTAAGGAAAGGTTAAATCACTGGTGGGATGCCTAATAAATTAGCCAAGTGCTAAGGCTGGTGCATTTTTTATGGAAGGGGTGCAATGGCCTGAAGCAGACAGCATATTTATTCATAGTGCCTAACAAATTAATTTTCTTTTTTACTCTCCTATATTTTTATGATTTTATTTTATAATTATAGCCCTTTTTGGGCTATTAAACAATGGATGCCTCATCCATGTATATGTCACTATAATCTATCAGTACTTATAGCCCTGGACTTTATATAATTTTAAAACCCTGTGTTTTATGATAGGAAAGAGTCCACAGTTGTACCTGATAATTCATTCCTTGGATAGACTGTCCATTCACAGCAAGCAATACATCTCCAGCTGCGATATGTCCACTCTCCTGTGCTGGCAGGCCCTGGAACAGCCTTTTTATCCTTACAATGTTGTCAGCTCTTCCAGATGTACCAGTTCCAGTCTGCACAAAGCTGAATCCTAAGCCGCCCAAATTCTTTATTAGAGTTACCTCAAAGGTGTTGTCTGCCAGACAGAAATCATAAACACATGGGTAGTGCACTAATTGTAAAAATACTCCAATAAAATTGCCACTTGAAATCGCTCAACCTGAAGCCATTTACAAATATCTATATCTATTTATATCTATTATTTTCATATGATGCAAATAGGGTTGCCACCCTTTCTGGAAGAAAACACCTAACAGACTTATATAACCTATAATGTTAGATGTTTTTCCCTATTAAAAACATTGCCATTAAGCATTAGTGGTAAAGGAACAGTAACATCAAAAACGAAAGCATTTGCATTGAATTACAGGTATCGGACCCCTTATCCAGAAACCCGTTATCCAGAAAGCTCCGAATTACGGAAAGCCCGTCTCCCATAGACTCCATTTTAATCAAATAATTCAGTATTTTAAAACTGATTTCCTTTTTCTCTGTAGTAATAAAACAGTACCTTGTAATTGATCCCAACTAAGATAGAAATAATCCTTATTGGATGCAAAACAATCCTATTGGGGTTAATTAATGTTTTATTAATTTTTTAGCAGACTTAAGGTATGGAGATCCAAATTACGGAGAGACCCCTTACCCAGAATACCCTTGGTCCTGAGCATTCTGGATAAGGGGTCTTATACCTGTACTATGTACTATTACCTTGCACTGGTAAAAATTGTGTTTACTTTAGAAACACACTCCTATAGTTTATATAAATGCTCAGATTTTACCTATTGATTTTCAGTGGGGGTTAGAAAAAGTGGGTGGAGCTGCCAAAAGCCAATCACATTTCTTTCATTGTTTTCAGTGGGGAAATGTTTTCGCCTATTTAATGTCAGGGTCCCCAAACCTTCGGGTCAATACCCTTTATCAAACTTGATAAAGGGTATTGACCCGAAACATGTCGTGTTACCACTACCCACAATAAATGTTTTGCAGTAAACCTGCTGAAGCTTTTTTCCTATTTTTTGGATTTCTACAATTAGTCACCAGGTAACTATAGTTTAAGGTTAGAAAAAGTGGGCAGAGCCACCAACAGCCAATCAGATTTTACCTATTCACTTTCAATGGGAAAATTCAACTTGCTGCCCTTCTCACAGTATTAACACCAGGGTCCCCAAACTCTTCACAGTTGGTCACTAGACAGCATTTTTAGGTTTGACAGGCAATCGGATTTAACCTATTGATTTTTTTTTTTTTTGTTTAAATTTAAAATGCTGCCATTCTTATACTATTTATACCAGGGTCCCCAAACTTTGCAGAGTTAATCACTGGGTGACAATTTTTCAAGCTTAAAAAAAGTGGCCACCAACAGCCAATCTATTTCCACCCATTAAATTTAATTGGATTATATTTAAACTAATGCCATTATTTAAGTACAAATCGCAGGGTTGTAAAACTTTGCAAAGTTAGTCACTGGGTATTTGTAGTTAAAAGTTAGAAAAAGTGGGCTGGGCCACCAACAACCAATCACATTTCACCAATGTCCCGAAACTTATGCAGAGTTAGTCTTTCTGCTGCAGTTCAAAAATAGGAAAAGTGGGTTGGGCCACTAACAGCCAATCAGATTACATCCATTGAATTTCATTGGTTTAAATTTAAAATGCTGTAATTCTCACACTATTTATATCAGGATGCCCAAACTTTTAAGTTGTCATTGGGTGATTTCAACTCAAGGTTAGAAAAAGTGGGCACATCCACCAACCAACAATTACAATTCATATATTGACTTTTATTGGTTAAAATTTAAACTGCTGCCTTTCTTTAACTATTAATTCTAGGGTCCCCAAACTTTGCAGAGTTAGTCAGTGGGTAACTGCAGTTCAGGTTAGAAAAAGTGGGCAGAGCCACCAACCGCCAATCAGATGTCACTCATTGACTTTCAATGGGGAAATTTAAATTGCTGCAGCTGCTGCCATTTAGATTTAATTAAAACCAAGGTCCCCAAACTTTGCACAGTGGTTTTTACTATATAACTGTGGTCCAAGGTTAAAAAAACTGGATGGAGCCAACAACAGTCAATCAGTGACTTCACATTTTTCAAACCAACATGAAGTTTGTTCTCGAACTTCCCTTTCTAGTTCTTCTTATTCTTAGCACCCCCCTATTTTTTAAATGCTTTTTCTCATACAATTTTAGGGCTACAACACCCAAACTCTTCGCATATCTTCGTTCTATAGTGGGGCAGGTTGCTTGTGCTTTTCTAAGTGATCCGGCCCCCCTCGTCTTTAGCGCCACTCCAAACACCCCAATTTTTCCAGCTTTGAAGCTACACTCCCCAAACTTCAATAACATAATAATGGGATCACCCTAAATGAAACAGCGACATTTGTTGGATGACCCAAAGTTTGATGGGCCAACAACAAGCAATTGACTTTAACAGGGAAATTTAAACTGCTGCCACTCTTGCAGCTCTGAGGCTACACTCACCAAACTTGAATCACATAGTCATGGGGTCTACCCATGGATAAAAATATAATATTTGTTGGATGCCCAAAAGTGGGCAGAGCCACCAACAGACAATCATATTTTACCTTTTTACTTTTAATGGGGAAATTCAACCTGCTGCCATTCTCAACATCATTAACGCTAGGCTTCCCAAACTCTTCACAGTTGGTCACTAGGGGACTAGGTTTGAAAATCAGATTTCATCTATTGATTTTTTTGGTTTAAATTTCTTTTACTATTTACGCCAGGGTCCCCAAACTTTGCAGAGTTCCCTGGGTGAGAATAATTCAAGGTTTGAAAAAAGTGGGTGGAGCCACCAACAGCCATTTTAATGGGGAAATGGGGAAACTGCTGCCATTCTCACATGTTTAGTTTCACAGTTGGTCACTGAAGGACTAAGAGTAAAGGTTAGACAAAGTAGGCGGGGCCACCAACAGCCAATCAGATTTCACCTATTGAACTTCATTGGTTTTTATTTAAACTGCTGCCTTTCTCACGGCATTAATGTCAGGGTCCCCACACTTTGCAGATTCAGTCACTGGTGAACTGCAGTTCAAGGTTAGTAAAAGTGGGCAGAGCTACCAACAACAAATCAGATTTCATTCAGTGACTTCACATGTTTTTCAATCCAACATGAAGTTTGTTCCCAAACTTCCCTTTCTAGTTTTATATGTAATACATTTTGAGGTAAAGGAAATTACCCTGCATGATGTACAATGGAAATTTTATTGGCCTGCTGCTTTTCTTTATATAATTAATAGAAGCGAATGAGTTATTACTGATGTAATTAAACAGTAATTTCCTAATGGGATACATTTTAATTGGATGCTTTTTAGACGGTGGGTGGGATTTGTATGTGAAGTTCCTGACTGCCTATGACTTCCATATGGTCACAAAACACATAAGGCCATGAATTGCAGGGTTTGTATGTTTTAGATAATGTACTAATAAAGATTTTTGTAATTTTTTAACAACATTTTTGGAGTGCAGTATATATTTTTTGAGATGTATTATATGGAACCTTTTTGGTTTGTACTCCTATGTTCATTTACAGCAACTAGTGACCATTTTAGAAATGGATGTGTCCCTAGATTAAAAGATTCAGTGCCCCCTTGATCTACTGCTTGCTTGAAACACAGGCCATAGATGGTATTATACAAAGAGTAGCATTGCAAAGGAGGTAATAATAAATTGAAATCTGTTTGTCAAGTTCAAGGTTTGTGAAACTAGCAATTTGCTAGTATTTGTGACATGCATTTTCCTGTAATAATGTCCAAAATTCTATTCTATCCTGTAAGACTTATAATCTCATAGATAAAAACCCTTTGGCCATGATTCCATATTTTTAAATAATGGACTTTCTGCAATTTTGTAATAGTTTAACTTGTTTGCACAATCTCAGAGCAGGAAATGACCCCCCCCCCTAAAAAAAAATTTAATCCCATATATTACTAAAGGGGGAATGTAATAAAATTTATAAACGGAAAAAAATCAAGAAAAAATAATAAGAAAAAGTTGCATTTTGCAATGTAATATTTTTCATTAGACTTTTATTGCATTGTTAATGTTTAGGACATTATTGAAAAGGGTGTAATTTTTCAGTTAAGAAGTTTTTTTACATACACTGTGCAATTCACAAAAAAAATTATATTTTTAGGCTCCTCAACCTTTATAACCAGCAAGCTACATTTAAATATAAGAAACATTGGGGGAGCAACACAAGCATGAAAAAAGTTCCTGGGGGCATCAAAAAGGGGTTGTAATTGGCTCCTATGTAGACTGGCAGCCTACAGGAGGCTGTGTTTAGAAGTACACCTAGGGGCACATTTACTAATCCACAAATGCTCCGAGCGTGCCGCGACTTTTTCGTCGCTTGTGCAGAGTATGAAAAGTTTTGGATTCATTCAAGCTTTGTTATCGTGACTTTCCTTGAGCCAGGTTGGAGCTGCACAGTGCCATTGATTCCTATGGGAGGCTTCCAAAATCATGCACAGAAGGATCAAAGTCGGAAAGGTTCTCCCGCTGTTTACAATCATTCGGTACGAAAATTTCGTAACTTTCGGATCACCAATACGATCTTATCATGAATAATACGATCTTTTCGTAAGCATTTTCGTGATATTTGCTATCTTAAGAAATTATCGTATCCAATGCGAATGTATCCCATTCAGGATTTGAACTTGTGATTTCATGAATCTGGCCCCTAGTGTGCCACAAAGACAAACATCGAAGGGGTTGCTCACAAGCCACTGGTTGAGATCACCACTCTAGTGGTTTGGTTGCTGGGTGCATGAGACAAAACTTGGTAGTGGTAGCTATGGTAGTTTCAAGTAAGCTAAATTGGTTACTTTTTTACTGTTTACATACACACAACATCAGGTTGTATTGGATAGGTTCCAATAAATCATTATGGCGGAAACTGGTCAACATTCATTTATCACTGCAATAAGTTGATATTGCATTGCTATTAGTGATGGGCGAAATGTTTCGCCAGGCATGGATTCATGGCGAATTTCCGCGTTTCGCCATTGGCAGATTGTTTCGCGAAACGCGAAAAAATTCGCCACAGAAAAATTTGCAGCACGTCCAAAAATTGTCGCCGGCGTCAAAAAAGAATAGTAGCGGGCGTCAAAAGAATTGCTGCATGACGAAATAATAGCCGCAGGAGAAAAAATAATAGCCACAGGCAACGAAATAATAGCCGCGGGCGACAATTTTTTTTGCTGCACGACATTTTCGCCGTTTCGCGGATCTTTTGAAAGATTCCCGAATTTTCTGCCGAAGTGAAACGGAACAGATTGGCTCATCACTAATTGCTATGCATTGCAACCCAAGAATAAAAAATTAGACCTTTAATAGTGGCCTTTTCAATACATACAATACATCCATTTTGTAATGATTGGGCTCTTTTACCTTTAGGAACAAATAATGTACTGCTGGATTCACAGAAAATTGGTGTGGTCCTTGTAGATTCAGGAAATTCATGGCCACTTCCTGAAGCTGTATTTTCCATATCACCTCCTCTTTGTAGGACTAAGGTTAACAACTTCAAAACAAATATACAAAAAATATTATTTTAAGTATTTAAAGATTGCTGTTAAAAATTCTGTATAAATGCACAGGGCTGCTAAGACCTCATGGCCAATAAAGAAAATAACATATAAAACCTAACATATAAAAATCTATGTTGTTTAAAAGGGTTGTTCACTTTTCAAACACTCCTTTCAGTTACACACCAAAAATAAGCACTTTTTACAGTTTCTTTCTATTTTTATTTTTACCCAGGAAAATATATATATTATTTTTTCAAGGACAACCCAAGCTTTCAAAATATGTTAGACATTTTGTGTAATTCCATTTCTTTAAGAAGATATAGGCTTCTAAATGTTTAAAAAAATGAGAAAAAAAATATTCATTTTCCATAATATAACCACATATAGCATTTTATGAATGAAACTACAACTGATTTAGAAAAGCAAATGTCTTGTGAATGCGCCAGTACACTACAAAATTTCCAAAGCACTGCAACAGAAAGCTGCATACTTTCAATTTCAACCCAAAATTTCCACTAACAGTAGATTTACCCTAGAAAGGCATACATTTAAAAAAATGGGTAAAACTGTCTGTCTACTGTAAACTACCAAGTTGCAATGCTTTTCTAAAGTTATTTGTTTTATAAAAATATGTGAAATTTTTGAAAAACTGCTTCAAAGCTTCCAGTCTATAGCATCTTTTCTCCTACAGGTCATACGGTAACCAGATAAAACATCCTAAATATGAACGCCAGGGGTCCACTGAACAGTTTGATGCCCAATGCATGTGGAATGTAGGGCCCCAAGGTGAAGATACCCTATATGATCTATAATTTCAGCTCCTACATTTACATAATTTTCTGTAGGATAAAGCTACAAAAAAGTACGCTCACCCCAGAAAGCAATATATTTTCAAAAATGACATGTTCCCCCGAATCAAAAATTGGTAAACATGTCTTTCTACTCCAAAGTACCAAGCCAAAAAGCTTTCCTAAAGTTGCTGATTTTCCAAAAAATTACCTCAAAGCTTCCACTTTGCATCATCTTATGCCAGGGGTCCACAGAACAGTTTGATACCCAATATGCATAGATATATCAAAGTATGTGGTATGTACAGATTCCAGATGAAAATAGTGTGAATGAATTTTTCTTGCTTGCCAAATCAGTTTCTGCAAAAAGAGCCCCATGGCTGTGTATTATGTGTTGTAAGACTGTACAGAGACCCTCAGAAAACCATATATTTTTGGAAAGTACACATTCTGAAGAATCCAACATGGGTAAAGATGCCGTATTATACCAAAATACCAATGTGAAAACCTTTCCTAAAGTTAGCATTTTGACGACAATAACACATCACCCTAAATATGAATGCCAGAGGTCTACTGAACAGTTTGATACCCAATATGCATAGATTTACCAAAGTGTGTGATATGTAAGAACTCCAAATGAAAATCAGTGCATATGAATTTTCTTAGCTGCTAACTCAGCTTCTGCAAATAAGACCCCATAACTGTACAGCAACCCATAAAAACCATATATTTTTAGAAAGTACATATTCTAATAAATCCAACATGTGTCAAGACTCCTTTCTACACCAAAGTACCAATTTGCTAATTTTTCCTAAAGTTAGCATTTTTTTTTTAATTTCTGAAAATTGCCTAATAATGTTGCAATCTAACACATATATATCTTATACAATATCTTACACACAAAGGAAAATCACCATATCAATCAACGCCAGAGCTCTACTGAACAGTTTGAGGCCCAATATGCATAGATATACCAAAGTATGTGATATGCACGGACTCCAAATAAAAATAGTGCATATGAATATTCTCGTCTGCTAATTCAGCATTTGCAAACAGAGGCCCCTGACTGTGTATTATTTCGTAAAACCTTCTAACGGTACAGAGACCCTCCAGAAAACCATCACCTTCTGATGAATTAAAAATAGTGTGAGCGATACGAGCAGGAAAAACCACTGTTTGGTGTATTTTCCACCAGTGTGGGATACAGTCAGTACCAGGTAAAATGCCTGGTTTTGCAGCAGCTAATGCTGTTTTCATGCAAGCGGCTTTAAAAAAAGCAGGATAAGTGAGTCCTGTAGTAAATGGAGGGTGAGTAGGATAGGTCCTCCATTCCATATTCCAGTTAGTATTTTCAGTTGGCCAGCTGTAGGTAGCTGCCTGATTAGGCTGCAGGTGAGCAGCAAATAAAATAGCTGTGGGATTACACAGCATGGGTGGTGATTTACTTCACTCTCAGAGCAGGGCATAGGGCAGGAAGGCTGCCTGCCTGTGTTAGAAACTCCCAGAGGGGCTGGGGGTGCCACCTGCCAAAGCAAGGAGCAGAAGAAGCTGTGAGGAGTCACCCAGAGAAGTGTTAAATGCCCAAGTGAAATGACACCCAAAGAAAAGGTCTCTCAGAGCAGGGAAGTTACCTGCCTGTGTGAGAAACTCCCAGAGGGGTTAGGGGCACCACATGCTACTGCAAGAAGCAGAGGGAGCCATGGCCAAGGGAGTCACCCACAGAAGTGTTAAATACCCAAGTGAAGGGTCACCAAGAGAAAAAGGTCTCTCAGAGCGCGGCATAGGGCAGAGAAATTTTGCTGTGGTTTTGCTGAAAAAAAAAAATGCCAAAAATGTGGAACTTGGCTGTGAATCCATGCCTGGTGAAAAAGATTGATTTTCACTAGAAGTGACATATGGATTGTTTTTTCCTGGTCACTCCACATTAAAATCGGGAGGCCCCCTCCCACCCCCGCCAACAGCAAGCCTCTAAAAAGGTTTCTTTTGTCTCCCAAGGGACAAGGTTTCCTAAACTTTATCCTTTTAAGGAGTCCGAAGTGCAGGAGTGGATCACGGCCCCTTCCGTTGACCCAGCTGTCATACATCTAGCTAAAAAGACTACCCTTCCCATAGATGACTGTTCCGCTCTTAAAGACCCCATGGACAGATGTGTGGAGTCTGATTTGAGAAAGAGTTTTTTGGCAGGGGCAGCTTGTAAACCTGCCGTAGCTTTGATCTCGGTGGCCAAAGCTATGTCCTTCTCGATTGATGGCATTGACAGAGCCTTAGCAGAAGGTGCTGATGTCAAAGAAATCTCTTCAAGCCTGGCAGAACTTAAGCTGGAGGCAGGTTTTGTCTCAGAGGGTGTGGTGGATCTCACTAGGCTGGCAGTGTGTTCTATGGCCATCTCAGTCTCGGCTCGTCTGGCTCTCTGGCTAAGATCCTGGGCAGCTGACATGTCTTCCAAAATGAGCCTCTGCACACTTCCCTTCGAGGGCCTTCGGTTATTCAAAGCTGGATGATGTTATCTCTAAGGCGTCAGGGGGTAAAAGCTTCTTCTTACCCCAAGAAAACAAGAAACAAAAAACCATTCCATTCAGGTCCTCCAGTTTCCGCGGTCCAGGGAAGGGCAGGCCTTCTTATTCTTCTAGTTCAGCAGGAGAAATTTCAAGCCTTTTGCCTGGAAAAGGGTCATGCCACCTTTCCCAAAGGAGACAAGTCAAGGCCTTCTCAGTCATCCAAAAAGTCTTCCTGACTAGTCGTCCGTAATCAGCGTGGTAGGGGTGAGGATGGGGAATTTTCTAAATGTCTGGCATTCCTCTGTCTCGGATTGCTGGGTCCTGGATGTTTTAAGAAGGGGCTATCGGCTGACGTTCACCTCTCTTCCGTCATTCGACCAATTCGTAGTCTCCTCTTTTCCCAACTCAGGAGAAAAAAGAGAGGTTCTGACCCATTATGTAGATTGGTTGGTCGAGGAGAAGGCAGTAGTCCTAGTCCCCATGGAAGAACAAAGGAAGGGAGTTTTTCGTAGCCATTCCGAAAGTTGTGCAAAATCTGGCGATTTTTTCGTAGCGTTAAAACTTAAAAGGCGCGACTCTTCGCGCAAGTTCTACCGCTACGAAAAAATCGCAACATTTTGCGCAACTTTCAGAATGGCTACGAAAAATTCACGACAATTTTCCGAAAAATCGCAAAATACCGATCATTACGGAAAAAACGCAATCGGACGCATTCGGCCCGTTGGTGGTTTAGTAAGGGGCACATTTACTAACCCACGAACGGGCCGAATGCATCCGATTGCGTTTTTTTCGTAATGATCGGTAATTTTGCGATTTTTTCGGTGTCTTTACGATTTTTGTGTAAAAACGCGAGTTTTTCGGCGTCTTTACGATTTTTGCGTAAAAACGCGAGTTTTTCGGCGTCTTTACAATTTTTGCGTAAAAACGCGAGTTTTTCGTAGCCATTACAAAAGTTGCGCAAAGTCGCGATTTTTTCGTAGCGTTAAAACTTGCGTGAAACGTCGCGCCTTTTAAGTTTTAAAAATACGAAAAAGTCGCAAAATGTTCGTTTCCAATCGGAATTTTTCCAATTCGGATTCGAAATCGTGTCTTAGTAAATCAGCCCCTAAATCTGCCCCTAGGAGTACACTACACAACTGTGCAAACAGTTGTCTCATAATATAGTAAATAGCTTACAACTTACATTTTCAGGGGGGTTGCATGCAATTAGTTTATGCGTAAACAACAGTGTAAAACATCAAAGCCACCTTTTGAGGAGGAGTGATTATCACAGGAAAAGGTGGATAAGAGACCCTGGATGTTTGTACTTAGCAGACAGACAGGATTGAGGGACAGCTTTGTAACATCTGATGCTGGTTCCCTATACTTCTATTTTTATGTGACTGTACCTATACTGTATATTGTTCATTGAACGAACAATAAATATACTTATTTTTCTATAAATACTACGAGCCTAAAGATTATCATCGAACCCCTAGACACACAAGTGAGTCGGCACTTGTATTAATAGTTTTATACTGCTAAATTGGTAAGCAGTAACATTAACTACTTCCGACACCTCCTCTCAGCAAGTAACAACAGGTTCTGTTGATTCATTACGACAGAGTCATCTGTTTTGTGGAAGCTCATGCATGACTCCTGAATATGAAGAAGAGCCAGCTGACTCCAACACAGTGTCTCGTGTATTTGGGAGCTTGGTTCAACACCATCGAGGGGTCAGTTTCTCTTCCTCCCCAGAAGATTTCAGCCATCATCAGTCTTGCAAAGTCTTTTCTGCAGAAAGATCAGGTCTCAGCCAGAGAACTGATGTCTCTCCTGGGCACCATGGCTTCTACCATCCCAGTGACCAGGTGGGCCCGGTGGCACATGAGGCCGGCTCAATGTCTTTGTCTGAACCAATGGGACAGATTCAAGAGGGATTGGGATCAGTCCATTCTTCTGATGCAGTCTGTCAAAGATTCGATCCAGTGGTGGCTCTCCAAGGACAATCTAGAGAAGAGTTTACCTCTTTCAACCCCAGTGGAAGGTGTAGTAACGCATGCCTCCACCCTGGGCTGGGGTGCCCACCTGGGCTTCAAATGGGTTCAGGGGATGTGGCCGGTCAGACAGTCAGGAGTTCAGGTTCCGGAGTTCAGGTTCTGGAGTTCAAGAGTTCCTTACAACATCCTAGAAATCAGGGCAGCAAAGTTGGCCCTTCAGTCCTTCTCCCAGATGCTTCAGGCCTCGGCGGTCAGGATTCTAATAGACAACACATCTGCAGTCTCTTACATCAAGAGGCAGGGGGGAACAAAGGGCAGTTCACTGCTTAAGAAAATCCATCCTATCTTATCTTGGGTGGAGGATAATCTGTTTCTTCTGACGGCGGAATACTTACCTGGGGTTGAAAACCAAGAAGCAGAGTCGAAACTCAGTGTCGAGTCACAAGTGGAGTCTGAATCATCAGGTCTTCCAGGAATTGTCCAGGAAATGGGGACCTTTGGCAATCGACCTCATGGCTACCCATCTCAACACCAAAGTTTTTCTCCAGGAATTTTTGCCCAGGGACAATGGGCACGGATGTCCTTCTCCGAGATTGGTCGTTCAGCCTAGCTTATGCCTTTCCCCCTTTTCCCCTGATCTCCAGAAAACTTCTGAAAGTCATTCAAGAGAGGGTGGAGTTAGTCCTGGTGGCTCCGAACTGGCCTCACAGACCCTTGTATCCACTGCTTCTGAAGCTCACAGTAGATCCTCCTTCCCGTGAGGAGAGATCTGCTGAATCAGGGTCCTCTCTTACATCCAAACCTGTCTGCTCTTTCCCTTGAGCGCAAAAGACTTTCAGGGCTAGGTCTCTCCAAAAATGTTGTTGATTACCCTGTTAAAAGCTAGGAAGCCTTCCACCTCTGCGGCTTACTACAGGATTTTGGAAAGGTTCCTTCTCTGGAAGATGCAGAGTGACTTGCCATTGGAGGAAGTGTCTCTTTCCCAAGTCTTAATTCTACAGAAGGTTCTAGACAAAGGACAGAACCCTCAAGGTTTATATCTCAACGCTGTCAGCCTTGTCTGGAAGATCCTGGGCTGAAGACTCCATGGTCAAGAGATTCTTCTCAGCAGTTCTCAAGGTCCGTCCTCCAGAGGTCAACTCTCCCCGTTTGTGGAGTCTCCCTTTAGTTTTAAGGGCTCTGTCTCTATTGCCCTTTGAGCCTCTCGAAACCATTTCCACCTGGCTTCTCACTCTAAAGACTCTATTCCTGGTGGCTGTAGCATTGGCATGTAGAGTGGAAGAGTTACATGCCCTTTCATGCAGTCCGGGGCATATCTCTTTTCTCCATGACAGTTATACTCAAGCCGGTCAAGTCATTCCTGTTAAGGTGGTTTCAACTTTCCATTTAAAAAGCGAGATATCCTTACCCATTTTTTTTCTGCGGATGTGCAAAATTTGGAGGAATTACAGAAGATTGATGCAGTTCGTTGCCTAAAACATTATCTGGAGGTCTCTAATTCTTTCAGGAGGTCAGACAAGTTGTTCGTCATCCCTGCAGGGTGTCGGAAAGGTCTGGGGGCTGCCACTTCCACCATTAGCAGATGGATTACAATTTGCATTGAGAAGGCTTATCAAGCCCAAGGCAAGCTAGCTCCAGAGGGTCTGAGGGCACACTCGACCAGGGCTGTGTCTACCTCTTGGGCAGCATGGGCAGAGGTACCTTCGTTGCAGATCTGTGAGGTGGCTTTATGGTCTTCAGCCAGGACTTTCATCAGGCATTATCAGCTAGACCTCTCTGAGACCAGTAGTCATGCCTTTGCTTCAGGCTCTCGTCTGGCTTTTTCCTCATTAAATTAATTTTTGCAGTTCTTCAAGTCTCTGTTTTTGTTCCCACCTCATTGGGTTCAGCATGGCTTGGTAGATCCAATTTTAATGCTGATATGGAATGACCAGGAAAAGGGAGAATTGTTTTCATACTTACTGTAATTCTCCTTTCCTGGTAAGTGTTGATTGTAATGTGCAGTTAGTAAATGTAGTCATTGCAGTTATATTAATGTGCAGAAATAGGAAATGTCCCTGAATTGGGAAGTAGCCTCAATACTTTTCATACAGTATTAATTCACTAAAATGTTTTATATAGAATAGAATGAATGAATAATATTTTAATGAACTGGTGAGAAACACCTACAATGCTTGGGATTGACTAAGTGCATATAATTACATGTGCACCAGATGTGTAGCGGTGTTGTTTGCCTTTAGACTACTCTGAAGCCTTGAGATATCACCTTTCATCATTTTATTTGAACAGATCAGGGTTGACTTTAATATAGCTGAAAAGCTTAAATGTTTTGTAAAATATGGACAAACATATAAGATCCCCAATAAGCGGAATATTACCAGCTTTCAAATATCTTCTGGAACTGAATATGTTAGGGCCCTGCTTCTGTCCCCTCCAGGATCTGATGCCCCACTTAAACCCTGGCTTAAAAAGAAAAGTCACCAGGAAGAAGGCTGCTGCCTGGGCTTAGAAAGCCTGCACTGCTTCCTAGCAGCCGATAATGAGCAATTTCTGAGGTCCTTTGAAAGTATCAACTGCATTGTGGGGAATGGGGTCTTAAACTTACGCTGCTTGCCCCATTCTGGATACCTATGAGGATGAGAACCACATTAGCACCAACCAATTGAAAAACTATGAAATATTAAAAATTGTGACAATATTACCTCTCCAGCATTTCTGAGACATTCTACAGCCTGCCGGTGGGTGAATCCAAGGATATGAACTGCATTAACTTCCAGCAAACGATCTCCTGCAATAGCAGAGGACTCTGATTTAGTTTACTCTAGTTTGTGTAAAGATTAACAACTCAACAAATAAAAATAATTAATTTTTTTAAAAATGAAACAGATGACCAAAAGTACATTATTTTACTTGGACTATTATAACCATAGCAATATGTGTAGTAATATATCATATAGACATGTTTTTCGGTAAAGTATAAGCATACAGTTTATGAATAGATTCTAATAACAAAAACTTGTAGTTTGAATGACAAACATATTAAGGTGTGTTACTCCACTTCATTTATGTAAGGTGCGTATTTATCAAAAATTGTACTGAGAATTCCAGACAGAATCCCAGAAATTCAACATTTTACCAATTTAGCAACGATTTCCTGACTGTCAGGAAAAAGTGTATTTGTATGTCAATTTGTCAGAATGTGTTCCACTGATCTGAGCAGTCAAACACCATTCTGGTCTATGGGATATAGAGATCAGCACCCCTCTGCAGCAAACTGATAAGAAAGGTCCTTTAACTGGGTGAAACAAAATAAATTGTAAACAATAATCGGTAAAAAATACTGGGTAATGATAAACTGGGCCCTATTTCTCATGATTAACAATTTTTAAGTTAGATCACTGTATTAACTTTTCTTTCACTAATAATAAAAATATCCTTCATCCTAATTTGTACTTTTTCAACAAACCTTCAATCTGCTTACATCATTATAAAAAGCTTCACATGTGCCAAGTAGTGATGAGTGAATTTTTTCGCCAGGC
The DNA here is from genome assembly GCF_000004195.4 of Xenopus tropicalis. Lineage (NCBI taxonomy): Eukaryota > Metazoa > Chordata > Amphibia > Anura > Pipidae > Xenopus > Xenopus tropicalis. Next base: position 61,644,643 of record NC_030683.2, read on the forward strand.
ATGGATTCGCAGCAAATTTCCGCATTTCGCCATTGGCAAATTGTTTCGCGAAACTTCAGTAAAAATTTGCAGCGGAATTTTTTTTTGCAGCACGTAAAATCAGGCACAGTCACATCAAAAAAGGCGCAAGCACGTCCAAAAAAAATTGCGCGACAAAGGCTTTTTGCAAATTTTTTGCCGTTTCGCGAATTTTCTAGCCGTTTCACAAATTTTATGGCGAAATGGGACAGATCATCGCTCATGACTAGTGCCAAGCCCTTTTATTACGGTGAGGGTTTTTTTTTTTCTAAAGTTAAAAGAGAACTATACCCCTGAACAATGTAGGTTTCTATAAAAATATATTGCGTAAAAGAAGCATGAATGTAAAACCCTGCTTCTGCTAAATAAACCATTTTCATGAGAATATACTTGTCTAGAAGTATATACCATTGGGAAGTCTTAAATAAGACTTTTAAGTTGAAAGGGGAAAGTTTCTACCTACACAGAATTATCTAATAAAATAAGAACCCAAACACCTTGTGAGGGTGTAATTGAACTATGACAAAGGTAAAGGAAGAAAGACAACCCTCCCAAAGTCTTATTCAATAAGTCAATTTTCTTCTCATTATAGAAAAAAGAACCCACTCTTTTAAGAAAAAGGATACCTCTCAAGATCTCATCAATTTTCAATTCTACAAAAAGTGTAGCGCAAATTGCTGTATTATCACAATATTATTTACTATTTAAACACCCCCAATCACATTAAATATAAGTTCTACAGGTGAGGCTACTTATTATAAAAATGAGAAAGTAAAAGAAAACTTTTCCTATTCCGAATGATCTTTTTAAATTCCAACACCCAGATGCCTTGCTAGGGTGTAGTTGACCACAACAAAATTAAGGGATAAAAAATTAAAACAAACAAATCTACCAAGGTCTCTTAAATTTACTTCTCTGAATAAATAAACTGGTGCAGATTTTTACCAAATTTTACTAACTACACACCCCAATATTATTACATTGACACATGATGTGTATTGTGGTAGTAGTAAGGTTACTGAGATTGTTGTAACCAGATTCATTAACAACAAAGTCACTTGTCTTAAATTTACACACCCATAACTGAACTGCAACAACCCCCAAAAGGTTATGTGCCTTGCTAAAATCAATCTCCTTTAAAAGTGATTTTTTAACTGGCTTTATTGTATTTTATAAATACAAAAATCCTACTGCTAGTGTTCATAAAGAAAATCCTACTGCTAGTGTTCATAAAAAAAATCCAACATATCTCACAGTAATTATCATAGAATTGTTGTAATATGTTGCAATGTCTACTGACTTTCATAACTGTTGAATCTTGCTAAATAGTTGAAATTAAACCATTTGATTCTCACATACACACATAGTAACATAGTAAGTTAGGTTGAAAAAAGACATACGTTCATCAAGTTCAACCTTAGTGCCTATTTATAACCTGCCTTACTCCTAGTTGATCCAGAGGAAGGGAAAAAAAAACATCTGACGCCTCTGAGGTGGAAAAAAATCCTTCCTGTCTCCAAGATGGCAATCGGACTGGTCCATGGATCAACTTGTGAGAGCTTTCTTCCATAACCCTTTATTATTATTTTATGGATCCATATCTCCGCTGCTTTAAGGTCCACATCCTCATAAATCCCATAGGATTTATAAGGAGGCCCCAGGCTTCACAATGATACCAAACAGGGACTGCCTATACCCACCAGTTAGGAGGAATGGGTTCTGGTGGACTGGGACATGAGACACCCCTCATGTTTGGTATCATTTTGATCGCCCCCATTTGGGTTGAGACAAGCCCCTATTGTCATAATAATATTCGGTACTGGCAGGTACCAATATTACATGACCAGAAACTGGCAGGAGAAGTACAGCTCTACAGGGGAGGTCCTGTGACACAACCCTGGGCACTCCCTCCTCATGAATACAGTACTGAGGGAGGGTACCAGCAGTAGGATAAAAAAGGGCACAGACCCAGGTACCAGTTAACTCATATTTTGAGGCTTCATGTTCTTTTGGATTGTGAGTTCACTGTTCCTAACTCCGGCCTCTAAAGGGCACAAGATCCCGGTAACGTACTTAGGGTTTCTCTGTGTTTTGCATGTATATTTCTCTTTTGTAACATCTTATTAAAATTGCACTGTTTACCCTTGTAATATTAAATATAAAATTTAATAAGTTCTGTCCTTTGGCTCTATATCGATTCCCACGTACCTTCCCACAGCCTAATACTGCTCAGGCCTAGAGGTGTATTAACTGCTTGGTTGTGTGTATGCTAATTAGCTAGTGGACTGTCAGCAGGAGAGTGTGTATGTAAATTAACCTTGGCTGCTGGTGTATGTGTGGAAGTAGTAGAACTATCCCTCACTGCAGTAGGAAAGTTTGTGTATGATATATTTGGGTAATTAGATTTCTATCACCTGTTAATGATAGATGGTGGCAGCGAATAGTGTTTTGGGGTGGTGGTGTGCTTGGGGGTGCTTGATGTTAGTCTAACTGTGTGAAAGGTGACTGAATGTAACCCCCTTGTTCCCCGTCCCAGTGTCAGGCGTGTCTGTGAGTGGCGTTTCCCAGACACCTCACTTGCTTAAAAACTATCGAACCTCTTCTTGAAGCTATCTAATACTGTATATCAGCCAGTATGACTGGTTCAGGGAGGGAATTCCACAACTTCACAGCTCTCACAGTAAAAAATATTGACCGTGATCAGAATAACCAGCAATGTTATCACAAGAGGCCAATGTATACTATTTGCAATAAGCCTATACAGATTCTTGTTAATTATAATTACCCTTCTTGATTTGTCCATTCAAGTCTGCAGGTCCTAAAGGAATGATATTTTTTATGTAAATTCCACCATGCCGGACACTGGTGTTCACCCCTCCCTGAAAAATAAATCTAACTTTAGCTATAACACTACTTATTATATAAAGTATGAAACATGTTGGTTAAATATAGAAGTTGGTGTCTGTGATTATGCTAGTTACAAATAATATGAGCCATTTTGGTGGTAAATTAGTGGCTACTAAAAATAGTTGCATTTTAAAAAAACACAAAAATGTAATTTGGAGACCTGTTCAATTAGCACACTTGCAACAAGGTCTTTTATTCTGAAATATTAGATTAGTTTATTTGAAAACAAATGGGACCACAATGTGGAAAAATGACAGAATTCTTGTGATCTCTGAGTACTCCTCTAAGTAATCTGGCTGATTTTATATTACATTATAGGCAAGTGGGTTTTCTGTCTGCACTTTCATAAAAATTGTAATGGGATTTTGTAATTCATCTTAAACTGTGCAATAATTAAATTTTGTTACAAACAAATTCCTATTACTATACATTTTATTTGATACAAATACTTTGAATAGAAGTCCACTCTAATTGGTACACTCACCGTGACACTGAAACCAAGGCTCCTACCCTCTCTCTTCAGTTGCACTGAAAACACATCACCAGGTTTTAATTCAGTGCTACCTCTTCCTATTGTGTTCTAAATTATGAAACAGAATAATTAAAGTAATTATTAGCATACATACAGTATAATATATATAGAAAGTTCTTAAAAAAAAATCTCTAAGACTACCATAACATTGAATGTCCTACCCCATACATAACTCTGTATTGGAAAACCAACTACTTTCTGTCTCACTGTGAAAACTATACCTGCCTTAAAGTGATACTGACACTAAAAAAAAACTACACTTCAAAATATTCATGTACATTAAGTGGCAGATTTATCAACATTCAGATTTTAGTGGTTTTAGAGGTTTTTGAAACCATGACTAAACTCATTTCCATAAAACCCACAAATGTCTAGTCATTTATTAAAAAGATCCACATTGAAAAAGCACAAAGAAAAAAAAGACGTGGAAAATTGCGAAACCACAACTCTTTCGTCACACAAATGCAAGCATCAGAAAAACCCCAAACTTCTAAAACTACAAAGCAAAGTAAGAACTTCCAATATGTATCTATATCTTTAGTGCTATTTATGTCCGCAGCACTGATCAGGTGCTGTGTGAGACTGAGGAAGGTTTCTCTCTGGAGGATATCAGGGAGGGCATTCCAAATGTAAGGAGCAGCAAGGCAGAAGTGTTTGAGGAGGGAAATGGCAGTAGTAGTGGTAGGTGAACCCATGTGGGTTGCTCTGAGAGAAGCAGAGGAGTCGGTCAGGAACGTATGGAGACACAAGAGAAAAGATGTAGTGAGAGGCAGAGGAATGAAGGTGACGGTTAAGAGAAGGAGTTTGTAAGATATTCTTTGTTTAATGGGAAGCCGTGATAAGGACTTTAGTAGTGGAAGGGCCTAAACTCTCCTAGATGAGAGGAAGAGAATTCTGGAAGCAGTATTCAATACAGGCTGTAGGGGGGGAGAGATGGGAGTTGGGAAGGCCAGTTAGCAGTAGGTTACAGTAGTCAATTTGGGATAGAATGAGAGCATGTATGAGCAGCCTAGCTGTCACAGTTGAATGAAAGGGACAAATTTTGTAGTAAAAAGGACACCTGCCATTGACGTCAAAAGTTTTGTCACATAATAAATGGTGAAAAAATTGTGTTTTGTGCATAATTTTGCACAAAAAATATGAAATGTAAAAAAAAACTGAATGTTAATAAATGCCCCCCCAAAACATACATGTCATATTGATCTATTTTTTTCAGTGTGGGTTGTGCTTTTGTAATTAATTGTTACCTGACTGTTTGTCAGTCTTACATTTACCAAACCTAAAATTCATCGAAAGGAACTTCAAACTATGTTTCATTTTTAGTAAAAACAAAAATTCTTCTCCCATTTTTATTACTATAATCAGCATTTTCAAGATGCTTTTCATTGCTTAACAAACCTTCTCAGAATTTTTCCTCTGTGATGCTTCCTGTGATTCATTCTCTTTGTTGAAAAACACACCATGGGTACCAGCACTACTTGGATCACACGGAAAACATGGACTATAAGCAGTTCCACATGGTAAACTGTATGTGTCCAAAGTAACACTGCTTTTTTCACTGCCTTCACAGGATATGCTGGAGATTTGCCTATTTATGAGACTGCACTGACTATGTGCGGCTATGAAAAGAAAGAGAATAAAATGAGTACATAAAAGTGTTGGTGACCAGAAGTTAGCCAGATGTTTCGTAAAATGTTCAGTTGATTTACATAAATCTAACTGATCTACAATTATGGAAATAGCTAATTTGTTTAGAAAGAGTCTACATGCAGCACTGGGAAGGGGACAACTATGCAAAATGTAAGCAACATGCTTTGTGGCAACATGTTGCTTTGCACTTGTTTTTTCACACTTGGCACCTTGCCGCATTATAATAAATAAACCATAATGTCTATTCTATATGCTTATGTGTACCTTTTTCTTGGGAGAAAATAAATTCAGCTTCTTCACCACATCCCTGCAAAATTTGCACAGCACTTTTAAATGTCATTCCTTCCAAGCTAAGGTTATTCACAGAAATCAATCGTCCACCTAGAAAGCAGAATGGAAATTAATATGTTATCAATATTCAACTAAATATGCCTTTTTATGCTGTTTATCTGTACCAGCTTTCCAGTGCATCAAAGGTGAAATAAAACAACATATAACATTTTACACAAAAAGCACATGGTAAAAGGAAAGCACATTTAATTCTAAGCAATTTTACAGTGCACAAATTTAAGGGGATTATTAATGGAAAAATATAATTATAAATAACTTTCCAGTATACATTAATCAATACTTTAAAAGTTATCTGTAAATGTAACTGTAATGAAAGCAGTATAGGGCTAAATGGATATGATGACTCTGGCATACCCCCCAACTGTCCCGCTTTTCGCGGGACAGTCCCGCTTTTTATGGCCGGATGTTCTTGCTTCTTCTGCGGCTTCGTTATGCCTCTCCTTGTGCAGCGCGACAGGCCCTTTTATAAGGTTGCACCTGTGGGTGTGACGTCATTACGCACGGGGGGCAACCTTATAAAAGGGCCTGTCGCGCTGCACAAGGAGAGGCATAACGAAGCCGCAGACGAAGGCTGCGCCTATGGGAGGTACTGTGAATGGGGGGGCTACTGTGATAGGGGGACACTGTGTATTAGGGGCTACTGTTTATAGGGGCACTGTGTATAGGGGGCTACTGTGTATGGGAGCACTGTGTATGGGAGACTACTGTGTATTGGGGGGTACTGTGTATTGGGGGGTACTGTGTATTGGGGGGTACTGTGTATGGGGGGCTACTGTGTATGGGGGGCTACTGTGTATGGGGGGGCTACTGTGTATGGGGGGGCTACTGTGTATGGGGGTACTGTGTATGGGGGGGCAAAACTGGTACTTAGTTATAACTCACTTATAACTGACTGCCTTCTCTTTATACTTGTATTTTAATGTAGGAGTTGCTATATTGTTTTCCTTAGGTCGCTCAGTATGAGGGTATAGCACATTTTCGTCTGCGCCCGCCATTTGATCTATATAAAAGGGGTATTTATTTAAAATGAGGTGTGGTAATTGGGGCGTGGCCACAAAAGGGGGCGTGATTAAAAAATGTGCCTCTTTTCCCTCTTTTCATTTTTCAAATGTTGGAAGGTATGCTCTGGACAGATGTACAAGAGCATCGAGGCTGTGCTCTGCAGCTCATGTTTGGGAAAAATTTCATTAATAGATGTACACAGCAGCATTGGTGGACACAGGCAAGCCCTGTCCTTGCTTACATATTTTACTAGCCCTGAGCTAATCATGGGTTGCTTTTTGCATCACAACTACAGCATAAGGCGCAGGGCCGGATATCTAAATGGGCGCCCCTAGGCCATTCTCAAACACCCCCCCAGTCTCAAACACACTACCTGTCTAGCAACCCCTGTGCCTTGTAACCGGATACTCTGTGCCATTCCGCATTCTGCGTGTCCAGTACTTTAGACTAGCATAAGTGACTGGGCGTCATGCCACCCCTAATTTTGTGCCTTTGTGGCCTTCCTACAAATCTAATAAAGAGGCCATTCATATAGATTTGCATTAAAATTATTATTGTTACAGTAAAACCTCAATTTTACATCCCCTGATTTAAAATTTTTCCACATTTTCCACTTTTCTTTGTGGTCATGCTGATTAATGAATTTAAATTAGTGCTTTTCCTGGATTTTACACCAACAGCGGGTACTTAGGGAGCTAAATGCATGGCTAAAGTCTTGGGGGCTGATTTACTAACCCACGAATCCGACCCGAATTGGAAAAGTTCCGACTTGAAAACGAACATTTTGCGACTTTTTCGTATGTTTTGCGATTTTTTCGGATTCTGTACGAATTTTTCGTTACCAATACGATTTTTGCGTAAAAACGCGAGTTTTTCGTATCCATTACGAAAGTTGCGTAAAAAGTTGCGCATTTTGCGTAGCGTTAAAACTTACGCGAAAAGTTGCGCATTTTGCGTAGCGTTAAAACTTAACGCTACGAAAAATGCGCAACTTTTCGCGTAAGTTTTAACGCTACGCAAAATGCGCAACTTTTTACACAACTTTCGTAATGGATAGGAAAACTCGCGTTTTTACGCAAAAATCGTATTGGATCCGAAAAATTCGTAAAGAATCCGAAAAAATCGCAAAACATACGAAAAAATCGCAAAGTACCGATCATTACGAAAAAAACGCAATCGGACTCCATTCGACCCGTTCGTGGGTAAGTAAATCAGCCCCTTGGTGTAGGAAGGAAGGGTTTGGGTTCGTAGAGCACTGGGCTGACTTTTCTTTGGGGGTACAATCTATATAGCTGTAAGGAAGTGCTAATTTATGCTTTCCCTGAACACACAACCCTGTGACTTTAAATTTGGAACAACCAAAAACAGGGCTGCTGACTGTACTGCAAAGGGACAGTTCCTAGTCACAGCCTGGCCCAATCAGCAGGAGGGATTTTCTTCTGACCTTGTGACCCTTCTGAAAGAGGTGGTCTGGGTTCCCTTTTTGACAGGCACCAGAGGGGTGGCCTTTTGGGTTATGGACACCTAAAGGTGGTCCTAGCTGTTTATGTGTGAAAAGGGAGTTTCCCTGTTGTTCAGCAGCAACCATGAGGTGGCAGTGTGCTGCAATATAAAAAGGGATGACACCCATTTTGTGAAGGTCTTAGTCCTGGGACTGCCTCTGTAAGGAGGTGTACAACAGGATAGCGTTCTAGTACAGGAGGTACTGTAATAGGTCACTCTAGGAGTGACAGGCAGGCTAGAGAGAACGGGCAGAGATAGCACCAACAGGAAAGAGAGGGGTTAAAGTTCAGGGCCTGTTGTGTGCAGTAAGGGGAGCCAAGTCAGCACCTGGGAGTGTTCCCATTTAAGGGGCCCCACGCGTGAACCGGGGTGAGTTCCTAGGTGGGATCATCCGGCGGGAGTACGGGGAATAGCCCAAAGAGAGAGAGAGTGTGACTTGAGCCGTCTGTGTGACATCCCCTGAAAGTTCTGCCTGCATCAATCAATAAAGCAAGTTCATCTGGTTCATCATCATAACAGGTGTCTTGGCTGTTTGTATATTGAGGATCCTCAAATGCCTGGTAAGCTGCTATCCCCAAGGGAGGGTCAAGGTACTGGATGTGGGATGTACTGGATGTGGGATTACCTATCAGTCTCTGTGACACCTGCAGTGAATCTCCTCAGGATATCAAGTAGCCTTTCTCTACCCCAGCATCTTAACTCAGTGTGGATTAAAGCTGCCAGACTGCTTCCCTGCATCTGCTCTGTCCCACAGGATTCTATTCCCCTTTCACTACCACCGTGAGTTTGTTGAGATCTTGCAGTTACACACCCTGGGGTGCTACAATTTTGTGTTGCAGCACATAGCTCTGCTTACACCACCTTCATACAGGAAGTTTACTTACGCAGACCCATAGGGGCACATTTACTAACCCACGAACGGGCCGAATGCGTCCGATTGCGTTTTTTTCGTAATGATCGGTATTTTGCGACTTTTTCGTAGCCATTACGACTTGCGCGAAAAAACGCGAGTTTTTCGTAGCCATTCCGAAAGTTGCGCAAAATCTGGCGATTTTTTCGTAGCGTTAAAACTTGCGCGAAACGTTGCACCTTTTAAGTTTTAATGGTACGAAAAAGGCGCGACTTTTCGCGCAAGTTTTAACGCTACGCAAAAAATCGACAGATTTTGAGCAACTTTCGGAATGGCTACGAAAAACTCGCGTTTTTTCGCGCAAGTCGTAATGGCTACGAAAAACTCGTGTTTTTTCGCGCAAATCGTATTGGTAACGAAAAAGTCGCGACAATTTCCGAAAAGTCGTAAAGACGTCGAAAAAATCGCAAAAAATACGAAAAAGTCGCAAAATGTTCGTTTTCAAATCGGAATTTTTCCAATTCGGTTCAGATTCGTGTCTTAGTAAATGTGCCCCATAGTGTGCACACTCAGTGTTCTCAAAGTGACAGTGGACATTTTTTACACAAAGGGGAATATTGTCAAATATTATATGTGTTATGTTGAAACTGTTATTCACTGTGCTCATTTCATTGCATCTTGCATATATATTACAATTTGTTTCATATCTATCAATTGTGCAGTTTATTGTCCATTAATCACTGCACAGCAGTTCCCAGGGAATTGTTGGCCACTAGTACATGGTTTAGACCTGAGCGGAGGCACAAAAAGTTCTAAAGCCCGCAAATCTCCCATAAGCAGAGGCTTGGGATTTTTCCTGTTCGCGCCCCAGTGTGGCCCTGAAAATTAGTGCCAAGAAAGGGTTACATAGCCATGACGGATTGCACCTCAATGGAAGGGGATCCGCTTTGCTAGGGGAGAGAATTGTTAAGAGGCTGGTTTAAACTAGACAAGGGTGGGGGGTGGATGAGCTAGAGTTTTATGGGAAATCTAATGTAGACGGGGCAGAGGCATTAGCAAAGGGTCATGGGAGAGTGAGGGGGCATATAGTTTATCAGATAAGGAGCTTCCATTGTTACAAGGGAAACAGACTAATATTCACCTTAGCTCTAACTCTCCGTTAACTAATGTAAATATCAGAGGGAGAAGTAGTAATCTCTGCTGCATGCTGGCTAATGCAAGGAGCTTGTCAGGTAAATTAGGGGAGCTGCAAGCTATTGCATGTATTGAAAATTATGATTTAATTGGTATCACTGAGACCTGGTGGGATGAAAAATGCAACTGGGCTGTGAATTTAAATGGTTACATACTTTTTAGGAGGGACATATGGATTAAAAAGGTTTGTCTTTATGCAAAGTCAGATTTAAAGACATTACCAAAGAAAATGTGGAATCCCTTTGGGTAGAAATTTCAGCAGGGCTAAAGTTTACAAAGAAAATGATCATTGGTGTATGCAATAAACCACCCCATAAAAGTGAGGGGGATGAGGCCCAGCTACTATTGGAGGAGGGTTAACAACTAGGTCAAGTTGTTATTATGGGGGACTTTAATTATCCGGACATTGACTGGAGTAAAGAAAAGAAAGATAAAATTAGTAGTAATATGCTAAATGACTTTTAATTTCAGGCAGTTCAAGAACCTACTAGGAATGACTCTATTTTGGACCTGGTAATATCTAATAATACTGAACTCATCTCTAACATTTGTGTGAGTGAGTATTTGGGGAGCAGTGATCATAACATGGTCTTCTTTGAGATAATGCTGCAGAGACAGATCTATAAGGGATTAACTAAAACACTCAATTTTAGATGTGCAGACTTTGCCAATATAAGCACATCTCTGCAATGTGTCAACTGGGAAAGGTTTTTCATAGGGTTAGACACAGAAGGAAAATGGAACATCTTTAAAACATTGCTTAGCAAGTATACAGATCAGTTTATTCCCCCTGTAAACAAGGAGAGGCATTGAAAAGCAAAACCTTTATGGCTGAATAAAAGTTTTAGTGTCGAGGTTGGTAAGAAAAAACGTGCTTTTAAAGCATTCAAGTTAGCTGGGACAGAAACTTTCATCAGGTCCAAGGAAGCAAATAAAGCATGCAAAAAGCTATCAGGCAAGCTAAGAGATGGAATTATTTTTTAATTATGTGAATAGAAATGAAGCAAGAAGGGGTGGGAACCTTATTATCATGGGGGGGGGTTAAATTAGTTGATGAGAACAGGGAAAAGCAGAAATTGTTAACTCTTATTTTTCATCTGTCTATACATCTAAGGATCTAGTTAATGAAGGCTTCCCTTTTAATATACCCAGTTCTAGTAATATAGTTACTGACGCATGGGTTACTCGGGAGGAAATTTAAAAGACACTTGAACATGTAAAGGTAAACAAAGGTTCAGGACCACATGGTATTCATCCCAGGGTATTAAGCAAGCTTAGAGCTGTGATTTCCAAACCTCTTCACTTAATTTTTCAGGATTCGTTGAGGTCTGGCATGGTGCAGAGAGACTGCCGAATTGCTTATGTGGTGCAGTTATTTAAAAAAGGGATCCGGTTCTCAGCCTGAAAACTATAGGCCTGTTAGTCTGACATCAGTAGTAGGAAAGCTTTTGGAAGGTGTAATAAGGGATAGGGTACTTGAATACATTGCAGTTAACATACTATAAGTTTGTGCCAGCATGGTTTTAATGCGTTACAGATCTTGCCAGACTAATTTAGTTGCATTTTCTGAGGAGGTGAGCAGGAACCTTGCTGCTGGAATGGCAGTTGATGTCATCTACTTTGACTTTGCTAAAGAGTTTGATACAGTACCTCACAGAAGGTTAATGATAAAATTGAGTAATATGGGCCTAGAACATAATATTTGAATTGGATATTAGAACTGGCTGAAGGATAGATTACAAAGAGTGGTGGTAAATGGAACATTTTCTAATTGTTGGTGTTGGTAGTGGAGTACCGCAGTCCTTAGTCCTTTGCTTTTTAATTTGTTTATTAATGACCTGGAGGTGGGCATAGAAAGTACTGTTTCTATTTTTTCTGGCGACACTAAATTGTGCAAAACTATAAGTTCCATGCAGGATGCTGCTCCTTTGCAGAGCGATTTGACAAAATTGGAAAACTGGGCAGCAAACTGGAAAATGAGGTTCAATGTGGACAAGTGCAAAGTTATGCACTTTGGTAGACATAATACAAACGCAAGCTATCTACTAATTGGTAGTTTGTTTGGGGGATCCTTAATGGGGAACTCTGGTCTTACAGTGGCCAGGGGGTGCTCAGGACCCAAGCCCTCATTGATTCGGGGGCCTGCGAATGTTTCATGGATCAAGATTTCACTTCCCGACATGGCATTCCTCTGAAGGTTAAAACCAATCTCTTGATGGTGAGGCTAGCCGATGGCTCGGACATCTCTTCTGGTCCTGTCCTTCATGAAACTGTTCCCCTTTCAATAAAGATTCAACAGCATGTCAAATTTTTGTCTTTTGATGTGGTTTCATTGCCTTTGTATCCCATAATCCTAGGGTTTCCATGGTTGCAAACACACAACCCTGCAAATAATTGGCAGTCTAACAAGTAACTTTTCCTCCAGACATATGATTTTCTCACAATAATTTACAAGTACTTTCGTCACATTCTCATTATGATCTCATTCCTGAGCCTTATCGGGAGTTCCATGACGTGTTCGATGAAAAGGGGGTTGAAAAACTGCCTCCCCACCATTTCTACGATTGCCCTATCGACTTACTACCTGAGATGCAATACCTTTAGGTAGAATTTATCCTCTTTCCGAACCAGAACTAAAGGTGCTGAAAGATTACATTGATGAAAATCTTGAGAAAGGGTTCATTCGACCATCTACATCACCTGCAGGGGCTGGTATTTTCTTTGTGGAGAAGAAAGGTCATTCCTTATGTCCTTGCATTGATTACAGAAATTTAAATAAGATTACCATTAAGAATAGATACCCGCTTCCTCTTATTTCTGAATTGTTTCAGAGGTTACACTCTACCCGTGTGTTCACCAAGCTTGATCTCCGGGGTGCTTATAACCTGGCTGCATCCGCCAAGGGGACGAATGGCTTTTTGCACAAGGTATGGGCATTTTGAATATTCAGTAATGTCCTTCGGAATTTGTAATGCGCCAGCAACTTTTCAGCACTTCGTAAATTATATCTTTAGGGATTTTCTGGACCAGTTTGTCATTATTTATCTCAACGACATCTTGATTTTCTCTACCTCCTTAGAAGATCATCAGCAACATGTTAAAAAGGTATTTTCAAGACTTCGAAAACACAAACTCTATGCTAAGCTTGAGAAATGCGCATTTGAGAAAACTACCATTGAGTTCCTTGGCTTAATTATTTCTCCCAATGGGGTTTCCATGGATGCAGGAAAGATCTCGGCTATTCTGGACTGGCCTGCTCATAGCAACCACAAAGAGGTTCAAAGGTTCGTAGATTTTGCTAATTTCTACAGGAAGTTCATTAAAGACTTTTCCAAAATAATTTCTTCTATAAATTACCTCACTCACCAGTTTGCTCAAAAGGTTTCACTGGTCTGTAGATGCCCAACAAACCTTTGAAGAACTCAAAGCCCGTTTTACCTCAGCACCAATTTTGCAGCATCCTGATCCTGCCCGGCTCTATATTCTAGAAGTTGATGCCTCAGAATCAACTATTGGAGCGGTGTTATCACAAAAAATTGGGGACCAGGCACAACTTCATCCTGTTGCCTTCTTCTCTAAAAAATTATCCCGTTCCGAGCAAAACTATGATGTTGGTGACCTTGAATTGCTTGCAATTAAATCAGCTTTCCAGGAATGGCGGCATCTATTGGAGGGAGTGGATCATCATATTTTAGTTTTCTCAGATAATAAGAACTTGGAATATCTTCAAGCAGCCCAGAGACTTCGTCCTCGACAAGCTAGGTGGGCTCTCTTTTTCTCCAGGTTTAACTTCCAAGTCACGTTCAGACCTGGTTGGGAAAGCAGATGCTTTGTCCCGCATATATATTTTAATCCAGAACAAGAATCTGTGATAGAAAACATTCTTAGCCCATCCAATTTTTATTTGCTTCAGGCAGAACTACTTATGAAGATTCAGAAGGCCTCTAAAGATCAGCCGGGCTCTGCAGAAGCTACGGGGCTACAAGGTAATTCTCCAGAGGTGCATAATAAAATCTTTGTTACAGAAGTCTTCGTTTAGAAGTCCTCAAGTTCGGCCATGATCATCCTTTATTGGGACATCTGGGCATCCGTAAGACCCAAGTGTGATAGGAGGTACCGTGATCTAACCAATGACTGCTCAAAAGCAACCACAATTGCAAGAGAAATAACTTCTTTATGTTATCAAGCAAAAACTCCTAACTGAAAACTTCAACTGGCAAGTCCCCAGTCATCAGCTTCTTCTCTGGAGCTCCTCTGATTGGCCAGTGAATACAGTTGGCCTCCATTGGCTGTTGGAATTCACAGACTCCTTCACTCTGAGGAGAGGCACCATTACACAATGCTGGATCTATTTATAAATACCTTGTACTGACTGCAACCAAAGTAAAACTGTATACATAAACCATCAGTCCCCGCTTCTGGCACAGGGGCACCTGTCACATTGCTCCCCCTCCCTAAGAATTGGTGTTACCAGGCTTCCCCATTATTGGGTGAAGCGCTGAAACACCAGAATTGGGTAGATTCTTCCTGTCTAGACAAGCCATCGGCATTACCATGTTGTTTGCCACTGCGCTTCTGGATAGAGAAGGAATACTGCTGTAGGATCAAACTTCAGCGAAGTAGCTTCCCATTATCCCCCGAGACTCGATGCAGCCAGCTGAGGGGGTTGGTCATTACTGTAAAGTCTCTGCCATACAAATACGGCTGTAGCTTTTTCAGGGCCCAGACTAAAGCAAGGCATTCTTTCTCCACTGTAGCATAGGCTATTTCTCGTGGCAATAACTTTCGGCTCAAGTAGATAATGGGGTGTTCCTCCCCTTTATTGTCCACTTGAGATAAAACAGCTCAAATTCCATAAGTGGATGCATCCGTTTGAACAATAAAAAGTCTTGTAAAATCAGGAGTGGCCAGGACTGGGGTGTTGGTTAAGGCAGATTTCAGGGTGTTTATTGTTTCCTCACATTGGGGAGTCATTGGGACACTGTACAGTCGTTCCTCTCCTCCGACTGGAGGAACCTGTAAGGGGTTTAACAATGGAGCTATAGTTAGGTATGAATTTCCTATAGTAGTTTGCAGTTCCTAAGAATGCCTGCACCTGTTTCTGAGTACGGGGAGTGGGCCATTTGGTAATAGCTTCTACTTTAGCAGGATTTGGACGTAGTCGCCCTCCCCCCACATAATGTCCCTAGATAAGGCACCTCCGCCATGGCAAACTGGCACTTGCATAGTGTAAGGCCAGCCTTCTGGATCCTCTCTAAAACTTGCTGTAAGTGGTGAATATTTTCCTCCCAAGTGTTACTGTAGACAGCAATGTCATCCAGGTAAGTCTGGGCAAAGTTTTGGCACTCACTAAAGAGGTAGTTTACCAGACACTGAAAAGGTTCAGATCCATTCTTCATGCCAAACGGCATGACCTTGATTTGGTACAACCCAAATGGGATTATAAAGGCAGATTTTACTGGTATTTGCCAGTATCCCCGACTGAGATCTAATGTGGTTAGGTATTGCCCCCCCCCCCCAAGGCAATCCAGAAGCTCATCTATCCTGGGCATTGGGTAGGCATCAGTCGTTGTGATAGAATTGAGCTTCCTGTAATCCACGCAGAATAGAATAATCCCATCTTTTTTAAGCACCAACACTACAGGGGCAGCCCAGGGGCTGTGTGAGGGTACAATAACACCCATTTCCAGCATTGTATCTAACTCTTTGCGTATGGTGACCCGTACTGATTCAGGTATGCGATAGGCCTGGCAGTGGATTGGAGGGTCATGCCCAGTGAGGACTTGGTGTTCTGTTAACTTAGTGTAACCTGGGTTAGATGAGAATAGGTATTTGTATCTTTGCAAGAGGTCTTGCAGTTGCTCCTTTTGGGAGGTGGATAGTTGTTTTCCCACTGTAAATTGCTGAAGAGACGGATTTTGTGGATCAGGAAGTAAATCAGGAATACTGGACTCCTCAGAATGCTCTAAGGGTAGGCTGCATATGGCTGAAACCATTCCATCTCTATCATAATAGGGTTTCATCATATTAATATGTACAGTTCTACATTGTTGGAGGGCATTGTGTGGGGCTACAACATAAGTGGTGTCATGGAGCTGATGTATTACTACATAAGGACCATCCCAGGCAGCTTGCAGTTTGTCCTTATGGAATGGCAGCACTTGATCACCTTCTAGAAATATCCTTTCAGGGGCATTACGGTCATACCAAGCCTTCTGCCGTTGCTGAGCTGTGGCGAGATTTTGATAGGCCAGACGGGTCATCTGGTCTAGCTTTTCTCGGAATTTAAGTACATATGTTATAACTGGCTCCCCATTTGCTTGGTTTTCCCCTTCCCAGTACTCTTTTAGCAGGTCTAGAGGACCACTGACTCATTGCCCATACAGCAGTTCAAAGGGTGAGAACCCAGTGGACTCTTGCGGAACTTCCCTATATGCAAACAAGAGGTGAGGCAAGTAACGTTCCCAGAAATGTCAGTGGAAGCGCATAAAATAAAAGCAGAAACAAAATATAGTGCAGATCAAATGGATGATGTGTGCACCAAATCCCAAAAGTGCTTAGGAAATTATTTAAAACAATGTGTAACACCCAAACATAGTGTCTAGTATAAATGCTCACCAGACACCATTACACATGGAGCATATAGACCAACCCGGCCGGGCCTTGATTGGAGTGGGGTCAGAATCCTCAGTATAAAATGGAATGGAAGAGGAGGCAATAATAGTGTAAATAGTTTAATGAAAAGATAAAACCCTGCTCAATGCAGGCTACTTACAGTATGTACAACGGTAAAAGCGATAAAAAGTAGAAGCTCAACGCGTTTCGCGTGCTCTCTGCACGCTTCCTCAGGAGCCAGTAAAGTGTATAATACCCCCCTAAATTCTAGAAAGCTCATTTATACCCATTCCCCATGTGCTAATTACAAACAACAGCGCGAACCCGGAAGTGAAGGGAGAGGGAGGGAGAACGCGTTGAGCTTCTACTTTTTATTGCTTTTACCGTTGTACATACTGTAAGTAGCCTGCATTGAGCAGGGTTTTATCTTTTCATTAAACTATTTACACTATTATTGCCTCCTCTTCCATTCCATTTTATATTGGGGATTCTGACCCCACTCCAATCAAGGCCCGGCCGGGTTGGTCTATATGCTCCATGTGAAATGGTGTCTGGTGAGCATTTATACTAGACACTGTGTTTGGGTGTTACACATTGTTTTAAATAATTTGCTAAGCACTTTTGGGATTTGGTGCACACATGATCCATTTGATCTGCACTATATTTTGTTTCTGCTTTTATTTTATGCGCTTCCACTGACATTTCTGCATACACATTTGAGGCTCATCTAAAGGGGAGCTGATTTCAAGAGGAAGCTGCACTTGATCACATTGAAGATTTCTTATTAAGGATTATCACCGAGAAGCGCTGAGTTTTTTTGGGTGTTTCACTCTAAAACATTGTTAAGTAACGTTCCCAGTCTTTCTCGCCTGATTCCACAAAAGTCTTTAGCATAGTTTTCAAAGTCTCATTAAACCTTTCACAGTCCGTTGGTTTGGGGATGAAATGGGGTTGAATGGATTGCTTTTACCCCACACCTCAGCACTGCAGAATCTGTGATATAAACTGAGGGCCTTGGTCAGATAATATCTCACTTGGGAATCTAACTAAGAAAAAATCTGGATGAGGGCATCAGCCACTGACACAGCATCAGTTCGCTTGAGAGCAATGGCCTCTGGGTAACAGGTGGCATAGTCCACTACAGTTAATATGTACTGTTTCCCTGTTCGGCTGGGCTTTACTAATGGTCCAATCAAATCTACAGCCACCCTCCGAAATGGCTCCTCTATGATAGGGAGGGGCTGCAAGGGTTGATGCTGCATTTCTCCAGCTCACCCAATTCTTTGGCAACTATCACAGGAATGGCAAAAGTGTGCTACATCCTGAGAAATGCATGGCCAATAGAAGTTTTTTGTTAACCTGTGTTGGGTTCGTTTCACTCCTTGGTGTCCAGACAGGGGAATTTCATGAGCTAAATGCAATAACTGCAGGCGATATGGCTGGGGAATTACTAATTGTTGAGTGCCAGCCCAGGGTCACCCCGGAGGTGCCTTGGAGACCCTATATTAACGGTCTTGCTCAAACACAATCCTATCTCCCCTGTGATCATCTAGTTTCCCAACCCTTTTTCTCATTGCCAGCAGGCTCAGTTTCTTGGGCATCCCTAAAAGCAGTCAGTTGTTTGTCATTTAAAGGTTTACATAGGTCTGTTAGGTTAGTGTCTCTGGTTACCTGTTCCGATGTGTTGCTAGTTGTCAGTTATGAAGTTGTTGAGGATACACATGACATATTTCCTCCTGTGAGACTGCAGTGAATGTCGCCAATATCATTGTCCACCAATACTGGAGCAGGAAGATGATCAAGGACCCCCATCTGTATGTTGTATAGGTCAATTACCCACATCTAAACTGACTTGAGCCACTGAAGTCTCCTTCTTGGTTCCTCCAGGTAGAAGAGTATGAGCAGCCTGTCCTGGGAGGACATCCGAGGCAGAGAGCATGTGAGGTTCCACTAGGGTAATGTAGGCCCCAGAATCCAGAAAACCTTCAGCCGGTTTCCCATTGAGCATTACTGAGATGATATGCTTGGGATGGGAAATGTGATAATTCCAATGAAATCCCAGAAGGACAAACTCCTTTTGCTCGGGCAGAGGAAACCCATGGGTGTGTTGTTGTACTGCTTGAATGGCCTGTCCTTGAGCAGCAGTTAACTCCCATCTGAGAGCAGTTACTGGGCGCACTACTGGGTTAATGGAGGTTCTGGGTGGTTTTGGACACTGTGCTATAAGATGTGTATCAGAACCACAGCGGAAACAGTTCCTGTTTAGTGCAGAAGGTTGTTGTGGTGTTGGCCAGACAGGGCATGGAGTTGAAGAACCTGCCTGTGGTTTTGTTCCAGGACGAGCCCAGATGGCAGAACTGTGGAAGGTATATTACTTCTGCCACGGCGAGTTTCAGCCTGTCCTTCTAAGCACTTGTCAGCCAGCCGAGCTGCTTCCTCTAAAGTTTTCGGGGAACGATCCCATATCCACCCCCTGATTTCTGTCAAACATTTCTCCATATACTGCTCTAGTAAGCACAATTGACACAGATCCTGTATTGTCTGCACTTGGCTTGTGTTAACCCATTGGTCGAAGGCTCTCCGCAATCGATTCCCAAAATCCCAGTATGTATCAGAGGCGAGTTTATTTAGAGTGCCGATATGTTTCTGGAGAGATAGCATAATGATTCAGCAATACGCGCTTTACTTGCTCATAATCAGCACGCTGGGGATATGGGATCTCTCTATAGATGTCACTCGCTTTCCCCCCTCCAGTTTACCAGCAAGTATCTTGGTCCATTCTGCCTTAGGGACAGCGTAATCCTCACACATAATCTCAAAGATGTGCAGGTATGTGTAATATCCTTCCCGGTAGTTATCGAAAGAGGGAAAGGCTGCATGGGTGAGCTTGACAACAGGTTTGAAATGCTCAGTATTGGGGGACTGCAGTTCTGTGCTCATAGTGGGAAGTGGGACTCTCCTCATCTGCTCCACCTGAATGGTCAATTTTAGCAGGGATTGGACCAGTGAGGTCCAATCCCAGAGCCATAAGCCTTGACTGATACTTCACCATAGTGTGGTCATCCTCTCCCTGACACACTGCTGCTCCGTGTAGTGGCAGTTCAGTCTCAGCATCCATTTCACTTGCATATGTCATCTGGGTTGAGGACAGACCTGCCTGCTCCTCTTCCTCATCCACTAATAAACTTGCCATATCTGTCAGCCCTGGCTGAGTAGCCTTTGTGTGTTGGGCAATAAGAGCTGTCATCTGTGCTTTAGTTAGACCAGTAGTTAATTCTTACACAAACCTTTGAGAATGGGGACACGAAGTTCAGCCAATTCATGCTCCATGGTATGTGGTTCTGGGAACAGTCTCTGAATAAAAATGATCCCACCGCTTGGCCACCACTTTCTGTGACGGGAGGTACTGTGATCTAATCAATGACTGCTCACAAGCAACCACAATTGCAAGAGAAATAACTTCTTTATTTTATCTAGCAAAAACTCCTAACTGAACTTCAACTGGCAAGTCTCCAGTCACCAGCTTCTTCTCTTGAGCTCCTCTGATTGGCCAGTGAATACAGTTGGCCTCCATTGACTGTTGGAATTCACAGACTCCTTCACTCTGAGGAGAGGCACCATTACACAATGCTGGATCTATTTATAAATACCTTGTGCTGGCTGCAACCAAAGTAAAACTACATACATAAACCATCAGTCCCCGCTTCTGGCACAGGGGCACCTGTCACACCAAGATCTCATTAAAAGATATTTTTTTTGGCCTGGCTTGTTTAGAGATTGCTGTCAATATGTTCTGTCCTGTGAGTTGTGTGCAATTCAAGAAACCACACTCTCATCTGGTAGGTCTATTATATCCTCTCCCTGTTCCTGAAGAGACCTTGGGAGAGTATCTCCATGGACTTTATTGTGGACTTGCCTGTCTCTGATGGCCATGACACAATTCTGGTGGTGGTTGATAGACTTACCAAGATGGCTCATTTTCTACCTTTATCTGGGGTACCTACTTCTGCTGTTACCGCTGAGGTATTCATTAAAGAAATTTTTTTGTCTGCATGGCCTCCCTAAGGAAGTTGTTTCTGATCGTGGTCCTCAGTTCACTTCTCGTTTCTGGAGATCTTTATGTAAGGGACTCCGCATTCAACTTGCTTTGTCTACGGCGTTCCATCCACAAACTAATGGACAGACGGAACATACTAATTAAACCTTGTTACAATATATTCAATGCTTTTCGTCTTTTTCCCCAAGATGATTGGTCTTCCTTGTTACCTTTAGCAAAATTTGCTCACAATAACTCTACTCATGATTCTTCCAAACAGACACCGTATTTTTCTAACTATGGTTTTCACCCTACTTCCCTTCCTGGACTTTAAGGTTTCTGTGCCTGCCGTTCATGATAGAATCGCATCAGATAATTTTAAGATGCTACAGCAAACTATTGAGGAGGCTCAAGCTTCTTTCAAAGAATCGTAGACGCAGGAGGAATCCTGACTTTGGAGTGGGTGATTATGTTTGGCTGCCCACTTGCAATTGTATTCCTGATATTTGCAACCCAAACCGACCTTTGCCTGCCTGACCTGCATTTGCCTGCTGATTTTGTTACTACGCCCGAAATTACGGCACTCCTGCCATTCCTCCACTTAAACACAGGTCTGTGCCTACTTCAGTTACTGATGTTTATAGTGGGAGGTGTAGGAGAGGTCTCTATGTGCTCTTCTACCTAACTTCCTGACAGTCTAACTACAGTCTAACTAACTGGGGTTCTTTCCTCTGGAAAAAAGGCGCTTGCGAGGGGGCATGATTACTCTGTACAAGTACATTAGAGAGGATTATTTTCAGATAGGGGATGTTCTTTTTCCCATAAAAACGATCAATGCACCAGTGGCCACCCCTTTAAAGGACGGAGCTTCCATTTGAAGCAGCTAATAGAGATGTAGCGAACCTCACAAAAAAAGTTTGCGAACCCGTTCGCGAACTTCCGCCAAAAAGTGCGAACTTTTGCGAACCCCATAGACTTCAATGAGAAGGCGAACTTTAAAACCTAGAAAAGCCATTTCTGGCCAGAAAACTGATTTTAAAGTTATTTAAAGGGTGCCACGACCTGGACAGTGGCATGCTGGAGGGGGATCAAGGGCAAAAATTTATCTGAAAAATACGTTGTTGACACAGCGTTGCGTTTTGTGCTGTAAAGGGCAGAAATCACACTACATTTCTAAACTTGTGTGATAAACTGCTTTAAAACGTCCGGCGTCTACATGCCAATCAAGTCGTGTAAAGGTTACAGCCGGTTCACACGCAAAGACAAAACGCTGCAGTAGTGGACACGGAATATATTATTGCTGGTGGAAAAACGTTGCTCAGGTGATTTTATTGCAATGCAATGTCACTACTATGTGTAACGTGTTTGGTGCACTACTATGAACAACAGCAAACAGCACTGGACACGTTAAAGAACAGTAAGTTAAATAAAAAAAAAAATTAATAATAAAAAAAAAAAGTGCTGGGGGGTGAACTACTAGGAGCAGCACACCAGTCCCCAACACAGCTAGACTAATAGCACTGGGCTCTATAAATTACAGTAGCAAAGTAAACAAACACAAATAAAAAAAAATTATGTGAATGTGTGGTTGGTGCTGGTGCACTACTATGACCAGCACACCTGTCTCCAACACACACAGACGGAGCTGCAGGACACAATGAAAAGAAGAGTAACAGTAATCAGAAAATAAAAGCAGTCCTTACAAGTACTATTGGGTTACAGCAGATGAGATCAGCAGGACAGCTGCCCACAGCAGCTACATACAGAGCAGTAGAAAGTAGATTACTAGTCAGCAAAGCTACCTAAACTGTCCCTCAAACCCCTGCACAGCTCTCTCCCTATGTGCTAATACAGAGCAGTAGAAAGTAGATTACTAGTCAGCAAAGTTACCTAAACTTTCCCTCAAATCCCTGCACAGCTCTCTCCCTATGCTAACTCATCAAGCACACACAGGCAGAATGTAAAATGGCTGCTGGGCTTCGGTTTATATATGGAAGGGAGTGGTCCGGGGGTGGTTCAGGAGGGAGAGCTGCCTGATTGGCTGCCATGTATCTGCTGGCTCTGGGGTGAGAGGTCAAAATTTGTCTCCAGCTAAGGCGAACCCAAAATTGCGAACATCGCTAAAAGTTCGCGAACTTGCGAACACCCGATGTTCACGCGAATTAGTTCGCCGGTGAACAGTTCGCTACATCTCTAGCAGCTAAGGTGGTTTTTCACGGCGAGGGCAGTAAGGTTGTGGAATGTCCTTCCTAGTGATGTTGTAATGGCATATTCTGTTAATGCCTTTAAGAGGGGCCTGGATGAGTTCTTGAACAAGCATAGTATCCAAGGCTATTGTGATACTAATATATACAGTTAGTATTAATGTTTGTATATATAGTTTATGTATCTCAGTGTATAGATAGGTAAGTATAGGTTTGTGTGTGCAGGGTTTACTTGGAAGGGTTGAACTTGATGGACTCTGGTCTTTTTTCAACCAATGTTGAATGCAATGCATTGCAGTTTGTCTTTGCAGGGGCACAGTTATGTGTGTGTATTTGTGTCAGAAAAGTGCAATTTTGCACTTTAAAGTGAAAAGTTTAAATGTAATTTCTTTTAAATTCAATTTCTGTCTGTCCCTTGTTGCTGCTGATTCTACCTAGCTGTACTATGCCCTGTACTAAGCTTTTAAAGGAGAAGGAAAGGTACAATCACTGGGTGGTGGGTGCCAAATGTTAGGCACACCCCAGTGACTGTAATTACTTTAATTACTTACCTGATACCCGGTGCCCCTGTTAGCAGAAAACAGTACAGAGAAAAAGCCAGCTTTTTTGTTAAAGTTTGACTTCTCAATGTAGAATGTAGAAGCGCTGCGAAGACAGGAAGAGGATCACACGCTCAAAGGTACCCTGGGCAAGTGCAGGTTTCTGCTAACAGGAGCACTGGCCCAGGGTATCAGGTAAGTGATTACAATCACTGGGGGGTGCCTAACATTTTGGCATCCCCCCAGTGATAATATCTTTACTTTACCAAAGGACAGACAGAAACGGATTTTAATTGCAAATTCTATTACAAATAAAAGTAAAATAACCAACAATATAATTTATACTATACTGTAATGTTGCTTAGAATTACATGTACTTTATTCATAAAAAATATTTCTTTCATTATTTGGATGGACATTCCCTCCACCCCATCCACCAAGCACAAAAACAGATTGGCCAGGTCAAATCGTGACAGGTGGCTCCCATATGTATAATTAGAAGCTAAGACTATAATCACAGTATAAGCAGGCTGAACTATTGTAGCAGCTAAACTGATAGGGTATTTTAAAAGTATAGGTAACAGAGGCTGTCACAGAGGCCACAGTGAAATAAGAGTGGGAAGATGAAAATAGAAAGAAATATTCTGGCTTGCTTTTACCAGTTTTAATGC
This sequence comes from Xenopus tropicalis, assembly GCF_000004195.4. NCBI lineage: Eukaryota > Metazoa > Chordata > Amphibia > Anura > Pipidae > Xenopus > Xenopus tropicalis. The sequence goes on from NC_030683.2 coordinate 61,668,715, forward strand.
GCCCATCACGTTCAGCTGGTCCACCAGGAATTATTGATGCTACAAAAATTCCAAGATCAAGCTTCCCGATGTTCTCCCCTCCAACAATCATAAAACCTGCAGACAATCAGTGGGCATATGCGCTTTACAAAATGCTTTTTGTTCAGAACAATCTTTATTTTTTAACAATCTAATCCTTTCTATTTAAAGGAAAATTGTTAAGTGGACTATCAAAAAGAATCTTGTGAAACTGGAATATATATACAGGTATAAGATCCCTTATCCGGAAACCAGTTATCCACAAAGCTCTGAATTACGGAAAGTCTGTCTCCCATTGACTCCATTTTAATCAAATAATTCAGAATTTTAAAACTGATTTTCTTTGTCTCTGTAGTAATAAAACAGTACCTTGTAAGTTATAATTAAGCCTTATTGGATGTAATGTTTTATTGATTTTTTAGTAGACTTAAAGGTATGGAGATCCAAATTACGGGAAGACCCCTTATCCGGAATACCCTCGGTCCCGAGCATGCTGGATAAGGGGTCCTATACCTGTATCAGTAAATTTTGCTCTTTTACATCTTTTCCCTTGAGCCACCATTTTGTGATAGGGGCTGTTTGCTCCCTCATAGATTACAGAAACATAAATAATGCAGCTCTTACTGCAACAGGAAGACGTTTAGAAGTAGAAGACAGAACTGTAAATCATATGATCCCAGGAGGCAGCCCTTAATTCTTAAAATGGAAATGATCTGTTTTGCCTTTAGTGCTAAATTCATACTGAATATCACTTACCTAGTCCATATGAAGGGTCCCGTTTCAATTTCACACACACAATTTCCCTTTCTGCCCCCTCCAATGATTGTTCTTTGAAGCTCATATCTAACATAAGAAATAAAATGTTTTCCATTTTCATATTTGTTATAACCAGTGCTATTATTACTTATGAATAAGTCTGCCATCTATTTCAAGATGAACAACTGCCCTAAATTTAGCATTTTTAAGGGCTTGATTTTGGTTCAAACGTTGGACAGTCCAGAATATAACTAAATTTAAAGGGGATATATACCATACATTTTACATTTTACCATGTAAAATAGAAGGAAGTGCTTTTATTTTAATACCTTTGGGTTCAAATATGTCCATAACTGCTTGAAAACTGTGCTCTACCCTGCCCTTATGCCAGCTTCTGGTTTAGACTCTTCAGTATGTGGTTGGGGCTGCCAGCCCTGATAGACTACAGCAGAGTTACTTGAAGTGCAGTGAATTTGCATAGGGTGGACGAAGCTTAGCGATGTCAGAGGCAGTCCCATCCTGCTCTACTCGCTCCTCCCCCCCCTGCAGCAGCACAAGCAGAGAGACACAGAAAGAGGAAACTGGGAGGGGTTTTCCCTGCTACTGTTGAGTAAAGCCTGTCAGTCAGTGCTGTGACCACTTCCTGTGGGAGACTGAAGCGACACTCCCATGTTTCATTTTGCTCTGGCTTCTGATTAGAGAGGTTGTGTATGCAGCTCTCATATAAACAGTTTAGGAGGTAAAATGCTTTTAAAACATCTTTCTTTCTGCATCATTTCACATTTTGAGGGAGGATGAATATTAGTTGCTTTTAATACAACAAAAAAAACATTTATCAATTGACGAAAATCTGCCCTATAGGAATGAATAGAGAGCGGGGGAATTTTTGTTTGGTGAGGTCTAATTTCACACTTTGATATATCTGCCCCTAAGTATTTTAATAAACCTATCCTCTGACTGGAGTATTTAAGCCTATCATGTGAATTTTCAGACTATAACACACATTTTTATGGTGATCAGTTGCTAGCAGAGCACAATGCTGTTCAAGTTTGATCACTACATCAAACTGTCATCACCTCCTGGTAGCAGGCTGTTTATGGGAAGTAGTTTGCTTTATTTTAATGTGTGCTATTTAAATATGGATAACTAATTTTAAAAGAGTCACACTGCACAGATCATCACATCTTCCAGACAATATGATTATAATCCAAATAGTAAGCAGGAATCTGGACAATTAAGTTGGAGTAGGTGTGGTCTACATTTAGATTTTGCCAAAGCTTTTTATACAGTTCCACATGAATGTCTGCTTTGAAAACTAAAGTCTCTTGGCCTTGGTAATGCTTTTTGTACATGGATAGAAAACTTACTAAAGGATAGTGTAAAGAGGATGGTTGCTAAAAGCACATTTTCTACTTTCAGTAGGTTTCTTAGTGGGGTGCTGCAGGGTTCTGTATTGGGTCCACTTTTATTCAATGTATTTATTAATAACTTTAGAAAATTCCATTGTAAGCGCTATCTCTGTTTTTGACTATGACATAAAGCTATACAGGCCAATTAAATGCATCAGAAATGAGTCATTTTAATATTCAGATGTAGACAAAGAAATACTTCAGCAACAATACATTTCCTCTTTCCTGTGAGGGCTCAGTTGAGAAAGAGGGTCACAATGTAACATTGTGCTACTTTTCAGAAGCTGTGGCTTGAAGTGAAATAATTTGACTCACTTTTCCATCAGTTTACATTTTTTTTACATAAATCATAGCCTGTTGCAGTACCAAACATCTGAAATTTCTGATCAGTAAACTGTCATCATAATCATACTCACTACAGGATGCACTCCTACTAGAGTGAATAGACAGGTAGCCATTGCTGTGCCGGGGAGTTTCTACATCCTCAGTTGCCCTGATGAAACATACAAACATTAACACAGTTATTACTAAACTGTTAAAAGACAAATTCTTAAATCTTAAAGGAATTCTGTAGTGGGAAAACATGTTTTTTTTTCTTTTAAATACATCAGTTATTAGAGCTTCTCCAGCAGAATCTTGCATTGAAATTTAATTTTTAAAAATGCAAACAGATTTTTGTTTTATATTTAATTTTAAAATTTCACATGGGGCTAGCCATATTCTTCATTTCCCAGGTGCCCTCACATTTGCTCTGGTAAACTTCAGTCACACTTCACTGCTGAGCTGCAAGTTGGAGTGATATCGCCAAAAATGGGAAGGTAGCAAGATAGCAGATCCCCAGTAGATGTCAGAATAGCACTCAATAGTAAGAATCTTGGTACTACTCCAGTTACATGGGAGTAGGAGAAACAATAGGTTGTCTGAAAGCAGTTCTAATGTGTAGTGCTGGCTCCTTCTGAATCTCAGACCCAGGCACAATGCACTGAGGTGACTGCCTACACAGTAATATTACAACTTAAAAAAAATCATTTGTTGGTTCAAAAATAAAATTTTAAACAGTAGAATAAATTATTTGTTATGCAAACAGTGTAATGTAGAAATAAAAAGTATACGGAGAACAAAAATTTTAGAAATTACTGGGACCCCCTTCATAGTACTCCCCACTCCTGAACTGCACCACTTAATGCAGCCCTTTTTAAAAAAAAAAAAAAAAAAATACTCTTAAATAACAGTTACTTTTCAAAAACCTTAATTGTGTAACTGGAACACTTTCTAGGTAACATGTGTATAAAGCATTCGTATGCCTTATAAAGTACAGATGACTGAATCTTGGTCAAAAACAAATTTCACACCTGCAGATACTGATGTCCTCACCAGTCCTGTCATTGCCACTTATGGTGTCACGTGACTTGCTTAGGATTCTTCCTCTCATGTTGTTATCATTTGCAAAGCACAGGATGTTTTCTGACCTAGACATTTTCCGCATCAGCTGATCCCTTTGGGCACTGTAGTGTGGGTTTATATACTCTGGGTCAAGTATCCACATCTCCTCTGAAAATTAAAGTACATAGCTTTTCCAGTGTTTCATTTCTTTTATCACCTAATGAGTTGTAGTAGACATCTGGATGTGTACATGCATAGCATGTCATGAGTTCATCTTCTTTTTTATTACTTACATTTTAGAATTATGTTGGAATTATGTATGGAATTATAGTTACATAGTTAATCCCTCCAAACAAACCCCAGTTCACATATATACACAATCTTACTGACCTATCTATATACTCACGCATAGAAACCTATAACTCCTGCACGATGCAGTCTACTCACAAGCATATATCAAATCACAGTACATATAATTATCCTATTCACAACACCATCCAAGTCTGCAGCTCTATGCACTTCACAGGACATCTCTCAAGGAGTTATTTATTTAATAAACTATATTGTGCTATTAATGGATCTTCTTGATTTCATGTTTTTTCCACTAGTGAGGGTTCTCTGTCAGTTCTGAAACCTTTTGATTCTAGCTAGAGATATATTTTGGCTTTCTTCTTTTACCGGTCTGGTGAGTAGGCATGCTTACCATGTGACCAGTGGAGGATACATATAGTATTTTTTTTATATTTTTTTTCCTCTGAGCACTTTATTGTTTATGATAATACTTGCAGTGTAGCATGAGTCACTGACACAGGTGGTTAATGTGGCATTTTGTACTATGTTCTATTTATGTGCTTTCTTATAGTTATTTGCATAGGCGGATCTTCAATAAGGCTTAGGGGAGGCTAAGCCTCCCCAAACCTGCTTGGCACATTAAAAAGAAAAACCCTCACTCCGTTTCTGCACTGTCCTGGAAATCTTCTGGTCCTGCAAGCCTGTTCTGCTGTAATCAGCTGTGCTCTGATTGGATCTTTCTTCTTGTGGATTCTCCAATCAGAGCACAGCTTTCTTGACAGACACTAAAATTGACCAATCAAAGCACAGATGTAGACAGGGCTCGGTAGATATTACAAACTGAATGCAATGCAGAAATGAAGACTGAAAAGAAGAATCTGCAGCTGTAACTTTACCTAAAAACCAACTCTCAACTTTTGAGGCAGATTTCATCCCACTCCCACAGGTGCTATACAGTTCTAAAGGCTGAATCACAAGCTGACATTAAATTGTTTTTTTTTAAAGCTTCTGATGAAGTGGCCTTGAGCCACGAAACGCGTCAAGCTGGGGAGTTACAGTTCTTCAATTTTGTAATATGTTTTTAATGGAAGCAACAAATAAAGGATAAATTTTTGTTATTAAATAGTTTTTTGCCTGACCTGACATCTATAATAATATATGATCTATCACCTGTTCTAACGGATGGTAAGTTAACTCTTTCCCCCTGAAAAAGCTCATTGTGCTTTTATATATTTGTTGTTGTTTTTTGCACTTACTATTTTTTTTTATTATTATTTTTGTCATTGTTTTGTTCATTTCTAGTTAGTTACAGTGGAGCCAATGTTGTGTATCCGTGCCAGTGTTATAGTGCCAGGGCCTGAATATCTGCCTTCAGTACCCACTGCTTCTCACTGCATATAATGTGCTGGTTTTGTAAATACGTGCTGCGTCTCACTGTATACTGTATAATGTGCCTGGGGTGTCAGTACCCACTGCCTTTCTTGCTATAAAACTAATGTAAACACATCTAAAGGGGTGCTTCACTTTTAGGTTAACTTTAAGTATGTTATAGAATGGCCTATTCCTAGCAACTGGTCTTCCTAATTAATTTTTTTTATAGTTCTTGAATAATTTGCCTTTCTCCTCTGCCTCTTTCCAGATTTCAAATGGGGGCCAAAATGTATTGCTCTGCAAGGCTACAATTTTATTATTATTATTATTATCATTTTTTGTTACTTATTTTTCCATGCAGGCCCCTTAACTATTCATATTCCCATCTCTTGTTTAAACCACTACCTGGTTGCTAGGGTAAGTAAACCCTAGCAACCAGATAGCTGCTAAATTACCAAAAGGAGAGCTGCTGAACAAAAAGCTAAATAACTGAAAAACCATTAAAAATAAAAGAGGACCAATTGTAAATTGTCTCAGAATATCAGTCTACATTATATTAAAAGTGAATTTAAAGGTGAACTACCCCTTTAAGCTAACTGATCCCAAACACAAATGTTTGCCGATCCCCTCACAGAAGTGCATGTATGAATACTTTTACATCCTAAGCATTTTAGGTAAAAAAAAAAGCAACCCCGCCCGCACTTTCATCAGAATCCTTCGAAGTCAGTGGGAACGGCAAGAGGTAGTTGGGAGGTTAATTTTTTACACCAGCAGTGAATCCACTAAGTCTCACATTAGCTTTAGGTCAGTCTCTGTATGGCCCATCTTTAGCCTCCCCAAACAAAAAAGTCACCCTCCGCCTATAATTATTTGTTGTATTTGCGAACCCATACAGAAGGGTGAAAAAGAACAGAGCTGCAAGCAATTAATCTTGAGATTGGACTTTAATCTCTTAAGGACCACGATTAGTGCTGATTGCACTTGTGCGTTTAAGGCATTCAAGCTAGCTAGAATAAAAGTAAATTTTTTCTTGACAACCTCGACACCAATACTTTTAGTAAACCATGCTTTGAGGTGTCTTTCCTTGCTTACAAGGGAAATATACTGATGTATATTTATTAAGCAACATTTAAAGACATTCCATTTTTCTTCTGTGTATAACCCTATAAAAAACTTCTACCAGTTAATATTAGGAATGCACCTAAGGCATGGATTCGTCGGAATCTGAATACTAGTGAATAAGGCAGAATCTTGTCCCAATCCTGGATTTTGTGCATCTCTAGTTAATATATTATACATTCCATCTGCAAACAATTGCTTAAATATATAAAGCTTTGAAATTTTCAATTAGCTATTCCTGGCTAGAAGACTGCAGTCTATTTCTAATATAAGGCATTTCCTACAAATCTATTACCTAACTTGATTTACAGACTGATATTACTTATAAAATTGATTTATACAAAGCAACAAATCAAGTGCTAAAAGCCAAAAGATACTGTTATTCACCTTAGAGTCCTCTGACCTGTTTAAAGGGGACCTGTCACCCAGACATAAAAAGCTGTATAATAGAAGTCTATTTCAAATTAAATATGAAAACCAAATTCCTCTTTTTATTAACACATCCATACCCATTATAAAGGCAAATAAAAATCCCAGCTGTCAATCATATATTGCCTGCCCCGCCTCTATGCCTTAGGCATAGAGGAGGAGCAGACAATAACTTTAACTTTACATTTAGCACTACCTAGATGCTGCTGCAATTCTCACTTTCCCCCTCCCTCCTCACCATCTAATTGTGTAGGCAGTACATGCGTATGGGCCTCTGGTCCTCTAGTCTATCAAATAAACCAGATTTTAGCATGATGCAAAGCTTGTCATAATAACAGTATCCACAAAATGGTGCCTGCCTGCTTTTTATAATAGTGTAATTCCAAGACTAAAGGAAACAAGATTTTTAAATTTTATACAGTGAAAGTGAAGTTTATTTTGCTCAACTGGAATTAGAATTATTTCTGAGGAGACAGGTCCCCTTTAATTTGGTTTTGTGGTTATTGAATATCATTGCTATATTATTTATAATTAATAATACACAAGAGTAATATATCTATCTAAATGCACAAAGAATGTTTTTTTCCTCTTACCCGCACATTGTTGTTGTCTGAGATTAGTGTGGAAGGTTCTCAGGGATGAGCATAAGCCAAGAATATATTTAGATGTCTTTTCACTGTTTGTGAGGAAAGAATGCTTCTTACCAGTTGAGCAGCTCAACACTGTAAATTTCTTTTTCTACAAATAGAATTCAAGAACATTAAAATAAATTATTTTTTTTGTTTTCTCTTTGTTGTAGAAATTGTGTTGGGTTTTTTTTAGTTTGTAGAATTTTTTACAATTACAGAATAAATATATTTATTGGTTTTATTCCTCTTGCAGTGCTGGTGAGCTTGCTGATCTAATGTAAAATGTTAAAATTTTTGATATAATTAAGGAAACCAAATGTTTTAAAGTAGTTTTTTTGTATGTTAAAAGAGAACTAAACCCTAAAAATAAATATGTCTAGAAATGCAATATTTTATATACTAAACTGACTGCGCTAGCCAAAAGTTTCATCATCCCTGTAGTAGCAATGATATAGGTCTTTACAGTTGTCACAGGAGCTTCCTATCTTGGATTCTGATAGAACTGTCCGGGACAGTGCACATCCTCAGTGTGCTAAGCTTAGGGGTTGTTGCAAATGATCACACAGAAAATGAGACTGGCCTGTTATACAATATAAACTGATACTACAGGGCTGTTTAAATTCTGATGCTAATTGCACTGGTTTCAGAGCTGCAATATAACGTAAATTAATTACTAATCAGCATTATATTGTGACATTTATATTCTATATAAAAACAGTATATTGTGTATGTACAGTGCTGCATACCCTTGTGGCGCTTTATAAATAAAGTTATACATACATACATACATACATACATACATATTGGTCCCTAAGCTCAGTAAGTCTATGAAGATTTTCATTCATCCAGGTCATGGTATATCTAGTATAAATAAATTTAAAGCAACTGGACTTGTTTGGTAATCATTGAAGACGTTTCACTACTCATGCGAGCAGCTTCTTCAGTTCAACTGACTGGTATGGGAAGTCCTCAGCATATATACTCTTCCACTAATCCAATCACAATGGCACTTTGTAACTCTTCAGAGAGGTGACATCTGAAACTCACAGGTGTGAATGCTGTGGAGTTACTTTGAGAGGATTACTAAGCTCAGTAACTGACAGCAGCACAGAGCATGTGCAGCAAATCAGTAGAAAATAAGATGGGGAGCTACTGGGGGCATCTCCAGGGATACAGATCTTCACTGCTAAAGGGCTGTGATTGTGTTGGGCTGGTACAGAAGCCCAAAAGATAATGTACAACATTTCTAGCCTATTTCTTTAGTTAAGCTTTAGTTCTCCTTTAAACATTTTAAATTACTGTTTTGCTGGCCCTAATTCGCTAAGTGCAAAATTTAATAGCTTACACCTTATCTTGTTTAACATCTTAAAAACATTAACTTAAAAGCGAGTTAGTGCTACCATTACTGTTTAGAAGTAAGTAGAAAAAAAGTGAAATAATTTAAATATATTAATAGAATAAAAAAAAGTTCAGGAGGGAACAGGACTGGACAGGTTTTTATGTTTTAGAAATAGTGACTCTTTAGTTGTTCTGTTCTCAACCAGTTCTTACACCCAAGTTTTAGAGTTACTGTTTAGCAAGAGCCAACACCCAGTCAACACCCAGTAAACAACTGGAAAATGTTAATAATACATTTGAAAGTGCCAGACTTACTGTACATGCAGATAGAAAATGCAGGATACATGCAGGATTTACAGGTTTCAAATCAGTCTTGAAGATGCACCAGCAGAGCAGGTTTTCAACTGCTTTTATGAGCATAAGCCATAAAGATACACATTATGGGGCTGATTCACTAAAGTGCGATAAAATTTATCGCACGCTTTTTTGTGTTAAATTAGTCGTGATAATTAGCCCGCGATTCCCCATAGTATTATCGCGTGCGTTAAGTCGCCATATTGCATGCGTTATTTTTCGCACGACCACATGCGCTAGTTTTAACGCATGCGTTAATTTCCGCGCTGAAAAGAATACGATCGCATGATTCACAATCACTTAGGCGCACTTAATATCGCATTAGGCTATGCGAAAATTTACACCTACTACAGGCAGGCGATAAATTATAGAAAAGTACAGTAAATGAGTTTTTGGCAATAAAATATGGACTTAGCAGTGTTATTTATTCAAATATGTGTCTTTTTACTAAATTTTACTAAAGTCTTGGCATGTATGGAATTTCGCTACTAATATACAGTACTATAGCGGTAAATATTTAGTCGCCAAAATATACAGTACTGTAGCGGTAAATATTTAGTCGCACAAAATACATTACTAGGTATAATAATTATAGAAAAGTACAGTAAATGAGCTTTTGGCAATAAAATATGGACTTTGCAGTGTTATTTATTCAAGTATGTGTTTCCCCTAGAGTGACGCAGCTGCCAGTTTGCAGGGAAATGGTCATTTTTAATACAGTAATTTTCCGCAATATTTGCGTGTATGGCTAACATGGTGTGCGTTCATTCGCACGACTATTTATATGCGGCTACAAGTGATGAAATGTTTCACCAGGCATGGATTCGCAGCGAATTTTTGGACGTGCGGCGGATTTTTCCGCGGCAAATTTTTTCATGCGTTTCGCAAAACAATCTGCCAATGGCAAAACGCATGAAAAAATTTGCCACGCAAAAATTCACCGTACGTCCAAAAATTTACACAAGCGTCAAAAAATAATAGTCGCGGGCATTTTTGCCGTTTCGTGGATCTTTCGAAAGATTTGCTAATTTTTCACCAAAGATAACCAGAACACATTTGCTCATCACTAGTGGCTACTATTTATAAGCATCTACTATTTATATGCTACCATTTATATGCTACCATTTATATGCTACCATTTATATGCGGCGACAATTTATATACACTATTTCTAAGCTACTATTCATATCCGGCGACTATTCGCGTGCGTTATTTAGCGCATGTACCGTCAAATACCGCTTGAAAATAGTCATTGCGAGTTAAATAACACATGCAATATCGCGCGTAAAATAGCACAAGTATGCTTATAGTGAATCGTGCGAAAAGTCGCGAAAATTTATACGCGATAAAATTTTTACCGCACGCTATAAATAGCGCACGTTTTATCGCACTTTAGTGAATCGGCCCCTATGAGTCTATTCTATTTAAGGGCAGATAGGAAATAACTAATTTATACAGATAATAGCCCCTAAAATACTAATAACATTTGAATTATCCAGCTAAAACCAGCAAAATGAAACAATAAATTTGTAATTGCAACTCAGCTAGGAAGAAAGTTTGGTGTTTACTTGCTAATATTGCTAACGTGGCATAAAAAATATTATACTTTGGTAATGGGTCTTTTGTTATTTTAGGGGTAATCAGAAAATTGTTGTTTGTACACCAAAAATAATGAAGCTATTCCCTCTCAGGTGACAGAGAGGGAATGAAGGTTTCAGTCTACCTAATGTTGGTCAAGCACTCACATATGCTGATAGTGTCTGTATTTCTCTCCATGAGAAGCGTAGGCTGGCTATTCGACTGCCCATTCTCTCTTCATACAGAATAATACCTTGACAGCAGATCCCCAATGTATGATCATCACTCCTGGTTTTCTTTTTATCCAAAAGCACATGATAAAACAACACACCATATTCTGGAAGTTGCTGAGCCACCTGTATTGTACCAGAATAAAAAAAAGATAGTGAATGAGAATGAAAGATTACTTTTAGTACAAATAAGCATGGTAAGGGCAGTGGCACACTGGGAGATTAGTCGCTCACGATAAATCTTCACTACTGTGGGCAACAAATCTCCCTGATATGCCATCCTACCGGCAAGAATGTAAGTCGCCAGTTGGATGGCATACGCAGCGCTTTGGTTGCCTTGCAAGTACAATGAGGGATGATTTGATCATAAGAATAAATGTCAAACATTTACCCGAATGAATGCTAGTACTGCTTCTTCCCTTGATAATCCAAAGTGACTCTGATGCAGCTGTTTCAGTTCTTGAATTGTTCTTGGGGATTGCAGAACTCCAGGTGGCAGAAAGTCTTCCATATGGTAGTAATCCCTCTAATAAAAGTAAAATGAGAAATGCATGACAAAAACAATTACATACTGAAACAAGGACTTAAAGAAGGATAGGTAAAAAGTAAATGAGCATAGGTTAGCTAGATATTTTATTAAGGCATTTTATTATAATATTATAATAGCATTCCTTTTGACTGTACGTTATAAACATATCACTGTAACGTAGTGCAATAGGAGTGAGCATAGACTAGGATGTCCTTGGAGCTCATTTCCCATGTATTCAAATATAATTACATGTAATATTTTAGCCTCCTCGCTTTGGAGAACTGGAAAACAACATTATTCAGGCACTTTTTTGACCGTGCACCTCGAGATGTCGGTTGAGAGATGTTTGTGATATATTTCATTATATCACAGTTTGTCTGGCAAATGTACCAGTTGCTCTCACTGGTGCATATGGAGGACATTCACCAACCCACAACTGAAAGTGTGTTGCACCTGCATCACTTCACTAGTAAGGATTGTAACTATTATTTTGAACAAATGTATGTACCAATCACTCTGGTCTAGAAAGAAATACATCATGCAGCTGGGGTGTTAGATCCTTAGATATATGTGTCTTGTGTGTGAGAGTACATTGGAAGACACTGGTCAAATCAGCCTACAACTTCACAGTCTCATTTACCAGTCACCTGCATTGGTGCATATTGCACTTCCTGCATCACTTCAAATAGCTGTAACTATTATTTTGAACAAATGTTTGTAGCAGTCACTCTGGCCTGGGAAGAAATATATTATCAAATTGTGGTGTTGCATTACATGTTTACCTCTTGTGAATAATCTCCTATATCAGCTTGCAAGGCCAGGGACCCCATGTGTAAGGCCATCTCTCGATTACAAAATAACCTCTCCTCCAGTATATCCTTCCGCAACTGCAGGTAAATCAGATGAATCATTGGACAGTGTCTGAAAAGAGAGTAAAAAGCAAAATATGAAGTAACTCTGCAATTGATTCAGGAAACTTGAGGCAATAGCGTAATGCAGAAACAATTTTATACTTTGCTCTAGTTTAATCGGTTTATAAATAAAATATGAATGTGAAGTTGCAAAGCTTTTTTCAATCTGTACTGTACATTGAAATGGCCTTGGTAAACATGATCATTTCATAAGGCTCTCCTACATTATTACTTTCATCCATCTTATTGTATATAAAAAAAAACAATGGCTCTTGCACAGTCAATTTCAAAACAGATCACTGAATGTCCAGACTGTATGCATGTTTATCACTTTAACAAACTTTTAAACCTTCTTTAACAAATGCTGAATTCTTAAAAGAAGATAATTGCTATGCATTTCATTACGCTTATGGCACAAAGCTCACTAAAGATGTGTAAGAATGTAACATTTGAGAGCATGCATCATAATCTCATGATAAGCATTGCAGGCTGTTAGCGTCATATCACAGGTTGAGAGGCACCAGTGATCAAGTGAACTAAACCAAAAATTGGTGTTACACAATAATAAAATAAAAACACATCACCAAGAGTTTATTCAGAGACACAGTCATACAAAACCAGAATTAAAATATCCAACTAAATTACAGTAACATCCTAACATTTGTCTTTAGACAAGAACACCAACTACAACCACACCAATCAATTGGGCAGGTTTGAAAATCTCATAGGATAAGGAGCACATTGATACATTAATGCGGTCCTTGGCCGACAGGTCTCTGTAGGCCCCTCTGTAGTGACCACAATTGAACGAGCAGGATTTTGCCCAGCACATGGGTGGTCAAATCAGGCTCAGATCAGCTTATTTGGCGATATTACCATGTATTGCCAACTTTAGGGTGACAGAGAACAGAGAAAAACACAGCTGAAAAGGTTTGGCTTTAGTAAAGCTCACATTATTGTCTCTTTCTGAAATGTCAGCATCCTTTCTTAAAAAAAAAAAAAAAAAATTACTGATTGCATATAATCACCTAGATGGACAACCTAAATAAAATGCCTACTTTAATCTGGAAATTCAGTTCAAAGTTCAAGGAATACCTTACTTTAATAAGGACTTACTTTAGTGCACTAAAATTCTGGACAAAATACTTGATCCTGAAAAAAAGAGTAAAGGCTACGATGGTTGCTTTCTTCTTGGAGGTCTTACTCCAACCTTCAGGTGCCACCTTTTCTAAGAGATCATCTTCATCCAAAAAGAAAAATTCCTTTCCTTTAGAAAACAAGCAACAACTACAGTTTATCATGCAGCACACCTTTTAAGGCTATAAAGACAATCTAATGGTGGTGATTAAACTAAGCTGTCTAGTAAGGTTACTATGCAAATATAACCCGACTGCTGGAAGCTATGATATGGTCATGTCCTACTCAGATGTTTATAGGCTTTATGAGTATAGTGTTATTCATGCCTACATGTGCATTTTACAGTGTGAAATCAAGATGGTCTCATTCTGACCACATGTTTGTCAGGTGAAATGTAAAGTGCCTAAATCAAATTCCAGTGGTTAGAATAAGCCTGTGGTTTTTTTTTAACTTATATGGTGAGTACATTCACTATGACTGGTCTTGTTGAAATTTGTACACTAAGGCGGAGATTTATTAACGCACGAACACTCCGAATGCGTCTGAATGTGATTTTTTCGTAATCATTGTGTTTTTTGCGACAATTTCGTACCTAGCACGACTTTTCCATCGCTTTCACGACTTTTTCGTACTTTGCGACAAAATTATCATATTGTCGCGCCGTGTACGAAAGTTTTGGATTCCTTCAAGCTTCGGTATCGTGACTTTCCTTGGGCCAGGATGGAGCTGCAGAGTGCCATTGATTCCTATGGGAGGCTTCCAAAATCATGCACAGAAGGATCAAAGTCGGAAAAGTTTTCCTACATTTTATGATCGTTTGGATACGAAAATTTCGTGACTTTTGGGTTGCCAATACGATATTATCGTGACTAATACAATTTTTTCGTAAGCATTTTCGTGATTTTTGCGATCTTCAGAAATTATCGTATCCAATCCGAATTTGTCCCATTCGGGATGCGAACTCGTGTTTTAATGAATACCTAAGGGTATTGAAAATCTTCAACTTCTGTGTCAATGTGACAAAAAGTCACATGACTTTAAGGATTTATATTCAGTTCGGCCAGAGGCAATGATTCGACCCAATCCAGCTGAAAAAGGCTGGATCTTAGTCAGATCCCGAACCGAATCCTGGATTTGGTGCATTCCTAATGTTTTTCCACAAGGATGTAGAAAAATGTATTAACACTTTTGCTGCCAACGACGTATGGGATACGTCATGGCAGTAAAAGGGCTTAAATGCCAACGATGTGTCCCATACGTCGTTGGCATTTAAAGGCTGCTCTAGAGAGCCCCCCTGGGCAACGAGAAAGGGGGGCTGTCATGAGGGTCCTGCAAAGCGATCGTCGCAGGACCCTCCAGGAAGCAGCAGACGCGATCGCATCGCGTCTGCTGCTTCCTGCTTCCCCACGATGCCGCCGCCCACTGCAGCCAGGAGGAGGATGTGATCGGGTGCTTCAAGACAGGTAAGGTGTTTGGGATTTTTTTGCACTTTTTGCACTTTACACACACACTTTCATACATTTATACACACTTACATACATTTACACACACTTACAGCACACAATTTAGCAGTTTTTTTTTTTTGTTTTTTTTGTTACTGCACATAATACGCTGTCAGGGGGCTCTGTGTGCAAAAGCTGAGTTGGCAGGCGAGAAATCCATATGCGCTATTTTCATTTTGGGGTCAGTACTTACCGCAGACTTTGGTATATCTATGCATATTGGGCATCAAACTGTTCAGTATACCTTAGGTGTTCCTATTTGGGGTGATTTGCCTTTATCTGATCTTTATCAAGAAATTGTGAGAGATAAATGCGGCAAATTGCTACATTTTAATGCGATTTTCTAAATGTCATATAAATCTGCAAAATAGGAAAGCTTTACAGCTTGGTACTTTGGAGCAAAAAGAAATGTTTACCCATTATAGATTCGGGGGGATGTGTACTTTCCAAAAATATATAGCTTTCTGGGGTGAGTGTACTTTTTTTGTAGCATTATCCCACATAAAGGATGTAAATGTGTTGATTTTGCAGGAGCTGAAATGACAGAAATGATAGATCATATGGGGGTATGTTCACATTGGGGCCCCTACATGCCACATACTTAGGTAAACCTATACATATTGGGCATCACACTGTTCAGTGGACCCCTGGCGTTCATATTTAGGGTGTTTTATTTGGTTACTTTATGACCTGTAGGAGATAAGATACTATAGACTGGAAGCTTTGAAGCGATTTTTTAAAAAAATCACAAATTTTGATAAAAACCAATAACTTTAGGAAAGCATTGCAACTTGATAGTTTGGAGTAGACAGACACTTGTGCCTATTCTGTATTCCCCAGAATCTGTTCTTTCCAAAAATGGGATAAACCTTCTGTAAGTGGAATTTTTGGCCTTGAAATCTAAACTATGCAGCTTTCTGGAGCAGTGCTTTGGAAATTTGGTAGTGTACTGCTGGGAGTTTTTGACCTATACAAGTGAGAAATCTTCATAAAACTAAATATATTTGGTATTGGCACGTTCAGGAGACATGGGACTTTCCAAATCAGTTGTATATTTGCGCATAAAATAATTTTTGTTTCTAGTATATGTGTTTATATTAAAGAAAATTTGATTTATTTTGCATTTTTAGACATTCAGAAGCCTATATCTTGTTACAGAATTGGAATTACACAAAAATTCTACCATATTTTGAAAGCTTAGGTTATTGTTTTCCTGGGTAAACTAAAAGTCCCCCCGAGGAAAGGCCCCTAAAGTGAAACAGTGCAAAATGTTCAAAAACTGTCTGGCAATACAAGTTCCGCTTTGACCAAAACGGCTGGCAGTAAAAGGGTTAAACATTAAAATAAATAATAAATTAGTCTTTTTTTAAAAAAAAAAAAAAACAAATGCTGTTTGCTGCTCATCACCTGTCATATGTGCCAATCCAAAGTAAAAAGATTGATTTTGATTGAGTCTGGCAAAAGTTGCTGCACATTCAAGAACTGTTCGCACTTGAGATCTGATGTCACATTTTATCTCTAAACAAAGGCCACTTGGAATTATTACATAAAGAGTCCTTTGACACAGGTAGGATTTTCCTTTTTTGTTCTGTAGATAAATAGGGAGAAAGTAAAACAGAAGCTAATGAAATAATAAAACATCCTAATATCAATTAAAAAGGGCACTTATAATAAATGGAAATGTAGGACATTCTGAACATCATTTTGTTTAGTGCTTTTATTTACCACTAAGAATTCCCCACAGTATTTTCCAAGTGACTTTTTGTGATAGAATGAGCTGCTTAAACATGATACAGTGCCACATTTATGTGGCATTTTTGTTGATTTTTTTTACTTCTAGTTATTTTTGAGATTTATAAATGGGTTTTTGCCAGTATTCGAGTTTTTCAGAAAATAATAATTTGTCATTTATCGTTTAGTTAACTTTTTTGGCAAAAATATTCGGCAGGTTTGATCTGTCAAGTACCATTGAGTCCTATGAGTTCCTCAAAAAGGGAATAGAATAGTCAGTGACAGCCTGTCATTGACACATTTTCAAGGGGTAATTAAATCCCATTATTTTCTATTTCACACATTTTCAAGGGGAAGTTAAGCCCATCATTGTTTTCTATTTCACCCAGTCTCAAGGGGAAGCTAAGCCCATCATTGTTTTCTATTTCACACACTTTTAAGGGGAAATTAATCCCATCAGTGTTTTCTATTTCATTAAATTTCAAGTAAAACTTAAACACATTATTGTTTTCCAAGAGTGAGCACCAATGCTCCTAAAATGGCTGCTGTAGCAATTCCTGTTTTGGAAAAATATACAACTTTCAAGGTCAGAAAAAAATAACTTTTAGTAAATCAGCTCCACAGGGTAGGATTTATCAATGGTTGTAATTTTTTTTAGCGATTTGTATTTTTTTGCACTAATCCAGATTTTTTTCTAAAAAAACACAAAGTTTTTGCATAAAACGCAAATGTAAAAATACACCATCTGAAAGCTTGCAAGGTCATGTAGAAGCCTATAGGATCTGTTCTAGGCATTTTTTACTGTGGTCCTTTTTTTTGCAATTTCTTGGGGGAGCCAAGCTATCAAAGTGATGTAAATTTCACAATTCAAAGTATATATTTTTTTTTACAAATTTCTGTGACCTTGAATTTTTAGCAGATTTTTCAATAAATAACAAAATATTATAAAATGTTTGACTTTTTAAAAATATAACTTTAGTTGGGGGTTGAAAAAACCTCTAACAGTACACAAATATGAATTTTAATAAATCTGTTTTTTAGTATTTCACATGATAAATATTCAGCTTGCTGCTGATTTCCTGGAAATTTCATTTCATATTGCTTAGCTTGCTATCTTACAGTCTGCAGTGATACTAGTTACTCCCTACTACCTGCCTATACAAAACTGGCTGTCACTAGTGTGACATCATATACATTTGGGTCAGATTCATGAAGACTCAAATTTCCAGAGAAAAAACAATTAAAGAAACTGCAAGTTTTTTTTCCACAAACGGGTTTTGAAAAATATTAAAAGCTAGCCACCTAAAACCTGGCAAATAGTGATGAGCGAATCTGTCCTGTTATTGCAAAACTTTGTAAAAATTTATGAAACAGTGGAAAGTTCACGAAACATGGAAAATGACATGAAAATTTCCGTGGCTAGCTTTTGCGCCCGTTTCGCACAAAAAATGCACCAATGCCGAAATGTGGAAATTTGCCGCAAATCCTTGCCTGCCAAAAATTATGTTCATCACTACTGGCAAGTTTCTGCAATCATTTTGCCAGAACAACAACAAAAAGACTGAGCCTTTGTGCCCCTTATTCCTGGGGATAAATTGATAAGATGTTATGACATAAATATCTACATCAAAGCATTTGCTTGCTGTTTTAAAACATACTGATCATAATTGTAAAATTAAAACTTACTACAATCATAGCTGGGAGCTCCATTGTGACAGGGGGTTCCTTTGAGTTTAACACAAATTCAGGGCGAGTACTCTATTTGTGATAAAAAAATAAGTAACAATGGTATGATACCTACAGCAATACACAATTAACCTTATAATTATTTATTTTTTTTAATTTATAGTACAGGTACAATGCCATTTAGAGGTATTTTTTAAAATGACAAACAAGAGCTCATTTAAAAATGTTAAAACTGTGTACATTTAATGATGTTTCACAAGGATGCTTGTGCCTAGACATGATCCTTTGAACTTGCCCCTTTCATGAATCATGCACAGTTGCTGGTAATGCAAAAGGCACAGTAACAAAAGTAACAACTGTTAGTACCACCTCCTTTGAGGAGGTGTTTTGTCTAGGGTTTTCCCTTTGTGTGTTGCTATTGCACATGCAACTGACTTGAATGTGGCAGTGTTCAGATTGGCACTCCATAAGCAAATTTTGCTTTCAAGTGCAATTATATTTACAAATAGCTATAAAACCATTGACATTTTATAATGGTTTGTTAGATAGTCTTGCAAGTGCCAGTATGTGTAATCTTCACCACCACTCAAAAAGGGACCATGAGTTCCTAGTGCAGACCCACATTTGGGCTAGTTTTTGCACTTTCCACATTACCAAACTGGGCAGAGATTACTTATTTGTCTACTCTTTTTTTTGCTGGGTACACACTTGCCTTGAGATTTATACATAACAAAAATCCTGGTCCACCCAGTGAATTAACTTCCAGTAGAAATTCACTGCATAGTAACCTACTGATGAATCATGAGGTGCATACTTCATTATACAGGTATGGGATCCCTTATCCGATAACTTATTATCCAGAAAGTTCCGAATTACAGAAAGGCCATCTCCCATAGACTCCATTATAAGCAAATAATTCTAATTTTTTAAAATGATTTCCATTTTCTCTCTAATAATAAAACAGTACTTTGTACTTGATCCCAACTAAGATATAATTAATCCTTATTAGAGGCAAAACAAGCCTATTGGGATTATTCATTATTTAAATAATTTTTAACAGACTTAAGTTATGGAGACCCCTATAAGATCCCTTATCTGAAAAAGCTCAGGTCCCAAGCATTCTGGATAACAGGTCCCATACCTGTACTCATTAGTGTTGATAGTTTTTAACTCATCTACACAACAGGAGAAAAAGGATACAAAGATGTTTACAAGCCCTACTACCACATGGGGCACTGCTGGATTGCTGATTCTCTGATTTAAACTTGCCTTCTCTTGATGGAGGTTTCTGTTCTGTGCAAATGCAGGATTGAACTGTGTTTCATATTCCCCACTGGAGAAGGCTGTGCTGAAAGGAGAGAGATGGTTCTGCACAGAACGATATAAATCTGTCTGTTCCTTGGCTCCAATGCTGTGTGTTGGGCTCTGAAGGCTTAACAAATGTATAAAATGCTGTTGTTGAGAATCTGAGTTTATCCTTTTAGAATTCCAATTCATGTCACAGAACTATGCTGTATCTGCAAAAATATTCTGAATGAGAGGAAAGATCCTAGTGATCTGAAACATGTAGTGCCATGCATCTGTAAATAAATGTAAAACTCATTTGGGATGACACAGTTTGGTGGACTGTTTTGTTTTCATGAGTATGCATTTCTGCCAATCATGAAATAAAAAATAGTTGAAGATTGAGGTGTTTTTTTTTCTCTTTTCAAATACCAAAATAAACAAATAACAAAAAAACATATTTAAAAGGAAGACACTGAGGCCAGCAGATGAAAGTACTATTGGGACTTAAAGGAGAAGGAAAGGCTAAGTCACTTGGGGGTGCCAAAATGTTAGGCACCCCCAAGTGACTTTAATCGCTTACTTTTTATCCAGGGCGGTGCCCCTGTTAGGAGAAAACCGCACCAGCCTGGGGTAGCTGCGAGCGTGGGTCCCTCTGCCTGCTTTCTTCTTCTCACGCTTGTGCATGCAACTTTAACTAAAAAGTCAGCTTTTCACTCTACAGCGCATGCGCCGGCCCAGGGATTTTGACAACAGAAGGAAGAAGGATGTGCTTGCTGCAGGTACCCCAGGCTGGTACAGTTTTCTCCAAACATTTTGGCACCCCCAAGTGACTTAGCCTTTCCTTCTTCTTTAACTAACTTCCGTAAGAGCTGGTACAGGCGCACCAAGACTGACAATTCATCATTAAGGGCATATAAAAAAACAGAGCCAGTAAGATTTTTAAGATTGTGGGTTGCGTGCATCTTGTTCAGTTCATTGCGGGGATGATCTGAACTTTTTTTATATATAAATTGGGGGCTGATATAAGACTCCAGTTTTTTACAATGGGGTGAAAAAAGGAATGTCACGTTGTGTACTATATTACAAGGCTATAATACTTTGGTTTGAAATGTTTGGGTACACTAACTATGGTTTCTTTGGTTATACAATTTGTGCTTTATTTATGAGAATTACATATTAGAACACTAGGTTTGGCACTCTTTTCTGCATGTATAGTTAAGTTTTGTGCTCTCTGCACTAGAGATGCCGCCCCCCTATTACATGCAAAAGCTAAACGCAGGGGGAGCGAGGGGGCAGCATCAACTAGGCCACCTCAGGTGGCTAGGACCCCTGAGGCAGCACTGCATCAGAGTATTTTTGTTTTACAGTGTCCAACTTTTTAATTAGTGCCATGTTCAAGTAACAAGTAACATGTTCAAGGGAGCTGCACTAACAATTTTTTTTTCAGGCATACAGGGCACTGAGATCCCTTCAACACCTTACAATGTGTGAATTTTCTCCTTGTTCATCTTAATTTGGCAGGTGTATTTTTTTTTTTTTTTTGAAAGGTGCATTTTATTAATTTTAATACAAACAAAAACATAAAATAACACATTTTACAGTGCAATGAGGAAGAAGTATTGGATTTTCTTTTCCAGGTCAATCTCTAGAATTTGTTACAAACATTAAAGGGATAGGTGTAACATTACAGAGTGTGAATGTGAGTCTGGCAGCAGTTCCAGCATATTGGGTCCATCACCTTCCTGAGTTAGATGTTCAGGGTGTGGCAGAAAAAAAGGTGGGAGGACGCCGGGGGGCTTACTATGCAGCTAGGAGCGGGATCGTTCAGTTTCCCTCTTAAGTCACACCAAGGGCCCCAAACTTTGTCAAATTTATCAGGTGCGCCTCTAGTCTCGTATGTGAGTTTATACAGAGGAGCTACCGCATTCACTAGATTCTTCCAGGCTGTAACGGTGGGGAGGGTAGTGCCCATCCAATGCATTGCAACTGTTTTTTTTGCATAGAACAGGAGTATTCTGTAGCGTATCCGGGAGTTATTTTGAGCAATTATACTGTCTAGGACTCCTAGCAAGCAAGTTTCAGGAGCAGTCACAGTAGGGAAGGCTAAGTTATTCGATAAGTATTTAGTGACTGCTGACCAGAACTTAGCGATGTGGGGACATGCCCAGATCATATGAAAAAAGTTAGCAGGGCTAGCTGCACATCTCGGGCACTTATCTGTTGGGGTACGGCCCATCTGGTGCAACCTTAATGGCGTGATATACAGGTGATGAAAGGTTTTATACTGTATCAATCTGTCTCTAGGAGAGATGAGACAGTTGTACATTGTGTCTGTTGCCTCCTCCCAATCATCTTGGGTGAGTGCTGGTATTTGGGAAGTCCACCATATTTGTGCCGAGTTAAATGGTTTGGGGCCTGCTGAGAGTAAGTTTTGGTATAGATTTGAGGTAAGCTTTGCTGGATTACTAGAATGGAGGATTAGCTCCACTGTTAAAGAAATAAGCTGAGGGGTGAGAGTGCCAAATTGGTCCCTGAACACTGATCGCAGCTGCAAATATTTGTAACAGTGAAGAGCAGGTTGTTGAGCTTTCTCTCGGACCTGTGCATATGTTGGGAAGGCTGAGTGTTCCATAAGATCTCCCAGATATTTAATATTGTGGCGAGGCCAATATACGAACTTATGTAATGATCTAAATTGTGGTAAGTATTGGTTACCCCACAGAGGAAGCCTGGACGTGAGTAAGGGTGGCGGGTGTTTAAGTAGAGTGAGTGCGATGGTCCAGGCTTTATGCGGGATAGTTAGAGTTGTTGGCAGTGGGCCTGTGTCTTTAAGGTGTCGGTATGGAAAATTACTTACCGTATATACTCGAGTATAAGCCGATCCGAGTATAAGCCGAGGTACCTAATTTTACCTAAGAAAACTGGAAAAACTTATTGACTCGAGTATAAGCCTAGGGTGGGAAATGCAGCCGCTACTGCTAAGTTTCAATAATCAAATTATTTAATAAAAGGACACTCACAATTGCTTACATGACTACCATATTAATAAACACAAGATATGGGCTGGAAAATGAGGCGCATCCAACCTAAGATAACCATATGCAAGGTTGTACACGTTAATATCTCATTTAATTTTACATACATATTGAAATTGTGATGTGTAAATTTGTTATTTAATTCTTATATAGTTCCGTATACTTTTTGGGGTGAGTGATGTAGAATCACAAGTTTTAGTTTATCTAGAAACTCCGGCTCCATAACTGCAGCCTGAAAGGGAAACAAAATGTACTTCCTAGAGCATGCAAATGCAGGGAAATATATATATATTCACATGTATAGATGTTATCCCAAAATTTTATGTGCAGTATTCTGAATGTCTATAACGTGGCAGTAAAAGACATAGCACATAAAAGGATTAAACTGAACCTGTACTGGGCTCTGAAATGGCAGTGAAAGGGAAGGTGATAGGTTAAGATTGTAAGCTCCTTCCAACATGCATCATACCAATATAGCAACTGGAGCCCACTTTGCCTCAGGAGTCTATGAAGGAGAATAACAGTATGACAGCTCCCTTAACCATAAATAAACACAAACCTACAGACAAACAGCTTTCTACAATTTAATAAATATAAGAGGGACCAGTAACCCCACCCCCAAGCAGTGATATCCAAATGCCAAGACAGCAACCATACCACAACAACGAGTTCCTTATAGTTATATTACTACCAATGTGTAACTTACAATTTTCCTCTTCTGTGTCTTCGCCCAAAAAGACAGCCAGCTCTTCCAGACATGCTGGACTCCATGTGCGCCGTAAGTTTCAGCGTCGCGTAACCATGGATACCGAATAGTAGCGTACAGCAGTAGTGTAAGTAGCGAAAGCGCTCCCTGCGCTTTAGATTAGACAAATATGCCCCGAGGGGGGGTTGCGTACAGCAGTAGTGTAAGTAGCGAAATCGCTCTCTGTGCTTTAGATTAGACAAATATGCCCACGGGGCAGCAGGGGGGGGTTGTGCTCGTCCTCCAGAGCGCCGAATGAACGTCCCCGGTGGGTGGGGGTGCGAGCGAGCGCACGTCCAGGAGCGCAGAACGTAAACTACCATATATACTCGAGTATAAGTCGAGGGTGCCTTTTTAAGCACATTATTGGTACTGAAAATCTCGGCTTATACTCGAGTATATACGGTAGTCCTTCCAGTGAGCCAAGTATTGTTGCCTGGAGCTGCATATTTGGGTTATAAGGGTCATGAATAAAGCACCAGTGTAGGAAGTGTATCTGCGAGGCTAAGAAGTAGTGATAAAAATGAGGGAGGGCTAGGCCTCCTTCGGTTAGGGAAGCACAGAGTTTTGTCCAGGCCATTCTAGGGGGCCGATTGTTCCAGACAAATGGTAGGATAATTTGATTAAGTTTCTTAAAGAAGATTTTAGGGATAAGGATTGGGGAATTATGCAATATGTACAAAAATTTGGGAAGATATATCATTTTAATTATGTTTATGCGGCCCCAGAGTGAGAGTGGTAACTTGGACCATTGGGCCAATCGGGTTTTAAGATCCACAAGTAAGGGGTCTAGATTAAGTGAGATGTATTTAGTAGGATCTATAGTTATCCAGACTCCTAAGTATTTAAATTGATTGACCCACTTTAGAGGTATATTGGGTACCACAGGTTGTGGTTGGAGAGGATCTACAGGACAAAGGATTGATTTATCCCAGTTGACTCGCAGACCGGAATAATGGCCAAAGTTGTCCACTTGTTGCAACAGAGAGGTCAGCGAGTCCCTGGAATCTGCGAGATATATTAGTAGGTCATCTGCATATAGTGATACTTTTTCTTTGATATTACCATATGTAAGGCCCTTAATACCCGGGGAGTTCCTGATCAGTATGGCTAGGGGCTCTATTGCCAGGGCAAATAATATTGGTGAGAGTGGACAGCCTTGGCGAGTCCCTCTTTCCAAGGAAAAAGGGGGAGATGTGATCCCGTTTACTCGGACTCTTGCTGTGGGACGTTGGTATAGCAGTCTGATCCACTTTAAAAATGATTGGCCAAAGCCGAAGCCGGATAGGACCTCCCATAAATATCCCCATTCAATTGAATCAAAAGCTTTGGCGGAGTCTAGGGAGGCCACAACCCTGGTGCCCGTCTCTAAGTGAGGGATTTGTAAATTGGTAAAGAGTCTTCTTAAATTAATGTCAGCGGATCTCCCGGGCATAAAGCCTGATTGATCAGGGTGTACAAGGTCGGGGACCACCCGTTGAAGCCTCACTGCCAGAATTTTGGCCAAAATTTTGGCATCTGTGTTAATTAGAGAAATGGGGCGGTATGAGGAGCAGAGGGAAGGATCCTTACCCGGCTTCGGGATGACCACTATTAGCGCCTCAGCAAAGGAGGCAGGTAGCGTTTGGTTATCATAGGCATATTGTAAAGTTTCTAATAATTTAATGGGAATATATTGAGATAGTATGTGTAGTTTCCGCTGCAATAAGACTTTTCTCTGCCTCGTTTAACTGTTCCTTTTTTTCCTCTCTCGCTTGGGATATTACTGCTATTAGTTTACCCCTGGCAGGTGTATTTTAACAATACATCTCATATTTACTAAAAATCATAGGTACATTTATGTGCGAGAAATTAGACAAAATTTCTCCTGCAGTAAATTATGAATATTCATAATTGTATTTTCACCATGCAATTGTAGCAGGGAAAATTATCTTGAGAGATTTTCATATGAATTTAAAGGGGTTGTTCACTTTTACAATAACTTTTAAAATGATGTAGAGAGTGCTATTCTGATACAATTTGCAATTAGTCTTAGTTTTTTTATTATTTGCGGTTTTTAAATCACTTAGCTTTTTGTTCAGCAGCTCTCCAGTTTGGAATTTCAGCAGCTATCTGGTTGCTAGGGTCCAATTTAACCTAGAAACCAGGCAGTGATGTGAAACAGAGACAGAAATATGACTAAAGGAGGGCCTACATAAAAAGATAAGTAATAAAAAGGAATAATAACAATACAATTGTAGCCTCACATAGCAATAGTTTTTTGGCTTTGGGGTCAGTGACCTCCATTTGAAAGCTGGAAAGAGTCAGAAGAAGGCAGCAAATAATTAAAAAAACTATAAAAACTATAAACTATAAAAAATGAAGACCAATTGAAAAGTTACTAAGAATAGGTCATTCTATAGCATACTAAAAGTTAACCTGAAAGTGAACCACCCTTTAAAATTTGGATTTGACATCACAGAAAAATCTACTTTTACATTTTACCTACACTGAACTAGCAGCTAAGACGCACAGGACTTTTATATTTTATGATAAGCTTTTATACATTCTGAAAATTATATTATATGGCTTATAACACCTATAGTGTTGTATGTTGTTATACAAATATTTCTTAATAGTTTCAATTCCATGAATACCTGTTAGAACCAAATGATCTAAATGAATTCATCAAACAAAGTAAAAAAAGAAAGTGAAATCTGGACATAACTTTTTACCTGCTAACAGAGAGATGATACAGTCTGCTGTGGGAATTGCTGAGAATCTTGTCAGGCACTACACAAGGCAAAGATCTTGCTCCTGCTGGCAAGAAATTTCTATGTGTTACATGTGCAAATTTCTAAGTGTGTATGTACATATGCTTTCTCTTTTTGCATGGTTAATTTTGTGTTTAAACATATCATCTGGGCAGTTAACTTTTACTGGGGGCAGGACATTGTATAATATTATTTCATTCAGTATTATTTCAATTGATTGATTTCAGTTGACTTCCAACTGTAGAGTGGTATTACATACTAGTATTCTTTCCCATTTTATTCTGGTGTAAAAGCATTTATAAAAAGGGGACATATGGGGGCAGATTTATCAAAATGTGAGTTTAGAGCTTCATACAGGTATCCCCCCCCCACAAGCATAAAAAATGTTCATGGGTGTCAAATAAGGGCTGTGATTGGCTATTTAGTAGCCCCTATGTGGACTGGAAGCCTGAGGCTCTGTTTGGCAGTACAACTGTTTTTTTATGCAACCAAAACTTGCTTCCAAGCCAGGAATTTAAAAATAAGCACCTGCTTTGGGGGCACTGGGAGGGGTTGGTGATACATAAAAACTAAATCTCATTCTATTCATTCCTATGGTATTTTTAGAAGCATATTTATCAATGGGCGAAAGTTAGAGTTTACTATTTGATAAATATGCTTCTAAAAACCCCATAGAAATAAACAGAAGTTGGGTGATTTTTTTTCTGTGGTAAAGTCTAATCTCACATTTTGATAAATCTGCTTGTAAGCTTTTACATACAAACATCACAGATAAGCTCTGTCAACCCTGGAGCTTAATAAATGAGTAATTTATATAAAAAGGCAATAGTTGCACATCACACTTTTACATGTTCCACATATGAGAAAATCTTGCACTCCCATGCCTATGCCTACATGTATTTAAGATGTGGATCTGAACCACATTTGTCATTCACCATTTTACCTGTATAAAAATGGCCAAGTGAAACCCCATATGAAAATTGTGGTTGATTTGTAGACTTATAGAGACAAAATTATATTTTTTTCTTTTGTGTTTATGCCTAAAGCATTTAATCATCATATACAGTTTCAGAGCCATTTAAAGAAACCTATACCTTCAGAATGAATACTTAAAAACAGATAATTTATTTCATACTATGTGGCCTATTTAAAAATCTTGTGTTTGTGCGCATGCAGTGAATCATACTTAGCCAGGGGGCAGCCCTTAGTATTTAAAATGCCAATTTTCTTGGATTATCCAGTGGTACATAGTACTAGGAAAGTATAGTCTCATGAAAATGTTTTTATTTAAGAAGCAGTGTTTATGCAATATATTTTTGTGGAGATATTCAACGTTATAGGTTGGTTGAAAACTGGCTTCCTGAAAAATAATGGATCAAAAAGGTTCCTAAAAAGTTTCAAAATCTCTAGTCTCTTTTCTGCTATTATCCCCTGTGTCCTTTAGATCTGGAATATTTAATTTGTAAATAGCTATTTTATATTTACTGTAAAATGTTACAATTATACATTTAACAATATTGTTTATTATGTGTAATATATTAGCTCATTTAGCAAGAGCAGTCTTTGTATGGTGTTTTGGACTTCCCAACCCTCATCAGAAACAAGTATGCTTAAAGGACATGTAAAGCCTACATTTGCCTACAATGTATGTAGGGACCCCAAGATTTGGGCCCCTTAGACTGGGTTCCCCTTTAGACAGGCAAACTAGAGGGTGCCCGTGTGAGATATGGACAGCTAAGGGTGGTCCTGACCGTGTGTGCCCTTTACAGGTCAAAATAGTTTATAGAGTTTCCTCTATAATTCAACAGTATCCATCACAAAAAGCAAATAGCAGCTTTCACCAGGTGACCATTTTTCCTCTAAAACATAATCAGTTATATTTAAATCTGCAAACAGCACACACAAACAAAGACCCTTATTCAGCATACATTTCATCAAGAATATAGGCAGGGCCGGTCCTAGGCCGATTGCACTTATTGCGCCCTCTCGAGGCAACTTCAGCGATTTCAGGGAAATCGCGCCGCCGCGTATGCCATCCCACTGACGATTTACATTTTCGCCGGTGGTATGGCATTTCGGGGAGATTAGTCGCCCCCCGAACAGGGAGATTTGTCGCGGGCGACTAATCTCCCTGTGTGCCAGAGCCCTAACTAGAAGTCCGTGCACATGTTTTCTTTTTTTAAATAACTCAGCGGGGGATAAATGTCTGTGGGTGGAAGGGAGGGGGGAGTGCAAGCTACTATTTTTCAGTGCAGCGCCCCTTATTTGGCATTTTAATCTGATGGATGGATCTATAAGTGGGTAAGGACAATGGCACACATAGCACCATTTCCACCTTAACTGCAGGAAAAAGGGGGAGTAGGAATTTTCCAGTGGTTATGCTATATTGCTGCTTTTAGTGCCTTGTATGAGCCATTTCCCATTCTACTTGGTTAAAAGCAGCACAATTCAGCAGGAACAGTCCCCTAAGTTTGCTCATAGCCTGTACAGAGAGATACCATAAAACTATGGCAGTATAGGGATTCCCCTATACTAAGCACAATTCAGCAGGAACAGTCCCCTAAGTTTGCTCATAGCCTGTGCAGAGAGATACCATAAAACTATGGCAGCATAGGGATTCCCCTGTACTAAGCACAATTCAGCAGGAACAGTCCCCTAAGTTTGCTCATAGCCTGTACAGAGAGATACCATAAAACTATGGCAGCATAGGGATTCCCCTGTACTAAGCACAATTCAGCAGGAACAGTCCCCTAAGTTTGCTCATAGCCTGTACAGAGAGATACCGTAAAAACTATGGCAGCATAGAGATTCCCCTGTACTAAGCACAATTCAGCAGGAACACTGCCCTAAGTTTGCTCATAGCCTGTACATAGAGATACCATATACTATGGCAGCATAAGGATTCCCCTGTACTAAGCACAATTCACCAGGAACAGCCCCCTAAGTTTGCTCCATATGATGGCCACATGAATGCTGCTCAGTGCTGCTCTGTTCTGCTAGTGTTGGGTGAGTTTGGGAATGGGAGTACACTGAAGGGCAAATTGCATTCTTTTTGGCAAAAACAATTTTTGCCGCGCTATGCGCAGCAAAGGTTTTTGTCCCTATTTACATTTTTAAAATGTTGGGAGTTGTGCCTGTATTAAGCACAATTCAGCAGGAACAGCCTGAAAAACTATGGCAACATAGGGAATCCTCTGCACTAAGCATAATTCACAATGTACTAAGGGGGCCCTGCAAAAATGGTTCCAATTGGGCCCCACAGTTGGTAAGACCGGCCCTGAATATAGGCTCACACAGGCAGAACTGTCTTTGTTAGAGTACTGTAATGATGGTAAAGCTGAGCTCAGGAGAAAAACATTGAAGTAGACAGCTAAAGCTGAGTTTCTATGGGAACCAGCAATGCCATCTCATCACTGGCTGCTAGACTGGGGGGTGTGTTTAGTAATCTGAGCTTAGAACAACTGAGCATGTCTGGCAAGCCAGAAGCCAAAGCAAATTCCTGAGGGAGGGGGCCAAGTGGGTTACAGGAGGAATAGGAAATCTAAGTGATTAAGGAGATATTGCAGCCTTACTGTTAACTTCTGAACAACTAATGTGGCAGATTTCAAAGAGGCTGTTTACTGATTAAATTTTTGTGTGTGGGGTTTACATGCTAAAGCTTGCATTGTTGCAGAACTTAAAAAAATGTGAGGAACAAATAGCCATTATAATAGCCCTTATAAGTTTCTTTCTGTATATTGTACATGGGGTAAAATCATTCCAACTTACCAGAACTGGCCATGCACGTAGAGGATCTTTCATATTTCTGTTGAAGTCTTTCTCTTATCATTTGGCTCTGGGCATACTGCATTTTTGAGAACTCTTCCTCTTGCTTTTCCAAAAAACACAGTAAATGGCATTAACATTGTTTGTCTTATAGTTTGTCTTTAAATATGAAGAGGAAAGCTAGGTACATATTTACTAAAACCCTTTTGTGGGTGGAGACATTTGAGGGGAATAGGATTGCAGACCAACTTTAGAACAAACTCCAAACAGAAGTGTAATGCATTCAAGTGTTTAAAAAAAGAAAACCAGTAATCTGTTGTGCTGAAATACTATTATTTTACTACAACTATTATATATCAAATTGGCACCTGCACTATATACAATTATTTCTACCTAAAAACAGGGATATACAATTTTGCAATTGCTTGGCATCAATAATTACATTTTCACTTTACTACTGTATAGTGATGAGCGAATTTGTCCCATTTTGCTTGGCCAAAAAACTTGTGAAGAAAAATCACAAAATGTGGCTACTGAGTGAACTTTTTGATGCACTACTTTTTTTTACACATCTGCAAACTTTTTTTTGCAGTTTCATGAAAAAAATTGCCAATGGTGAAATGCAGAGTTTCACTGTGATTTCATGTCTGCCAAAAGAATGCAATCATCACTACAACTGAAGCTGAAATTGTAGACAATTGGGTAAAATGGTAAGCTGTAGCATTTATTGATTGTCTCTCACATTTTTGTATTTGTTGGTACTTATTATTTCCCTCTTGCACTGCACAAGGTTAAGGTGATTTGTCTCATGCTTTGATAAAGAGTCTCTTAATCCAGAGCAGTGCTGTCCAACTGGCAGCCCATGGGGTGCATCAGTCCCGAGGCTCTCCCCCCTACCGTGTGGCCCCCCACCTGGTTACTATGACTGTTTACCTTTAAATGGTATCAGTAGTCAATTAACTGGCCCCCTGCATTGTTCACACCTCAGATTCAGGCTGTAAATCCCTGTATTGTTCACACCTTTAAGCTCCTGTGTTGTTCACACCTTTTAGTCCCTGCATTGTTCACAACTCAGGCTTGTTCACCTGTTTACACCACAGACTCATTGTGTCGCTGTATGTACTGCCTGCCCTATTTTGCCTGTGTGTGCCTACTCACCCTGTCTTATACTGCCTGTGTGCCATACTCTGCTTGCCCTGTACTGCCTGTGTGCCATACTCTGCCTGCCCTATGCCGCCTGTGTGTGCCATACTCACACCTATGCTGCCTGTGGCAGGTGAGCCTGCCAGGGGTTTGCTATGCTATCCACAGGGGAGGTATATGGATTTGAGGGTATGGCTTAATGTGACATACTAAACGTCTTTTACATATGAATGAAGGGTTATATCCCTGCAGTGAACACCACACATGTGGGTGCAGTTTAAAAAAGTGGCGTGGTCAAAACTGGCTTCCATTATTGGCCCTCCACCATGCAGGCCAGAAAAATTCCGGCCCTCGGTACCACAGAGTACATTTTACTTAAAAAATGGCTTCTAACATTCTGAAAAAGTGAACTTACCAAATAATGAATCCAATACTTGTATCAAAATCTAAGTAAATGTAAAAATAATTCTAGAAAATTTAGGTCAAGTATGTTGGCACGACTACATGTAATAAACTGAGCGGCAGTCATGTGTATTTGTTTAAACTTATTATGGGAGATGGCCTTCTCATAATTCTGAGCTTTTTGGATAACAGGTTTCCAAATAATAAATCCAATACCTGTATTAAAATCTAAGTAAATGTAAAAATAATTCTAGAAAATTTAGGTCAAGTATGTTGGCACGACTACATGTAATAAACTGAGCAGCAGGCATGTGTATTTGTTTAAACTTATAATGACCCCAAATAAATTAAAACATATATGCACAAGGGGTAATTTATGAATGTTTCCATAAACTTTCTAGAATGGTAAAATTGTTTGACTTCTTAATACCACTTGCAATTTGCATAATGGATAAACAATTCAGACAGTTGTTAGTAGTCTATTTCTTCATACATAAATATCTCAGGATAAGGCCAATACACATTTTGTTGATCATAAAATATATTTTATTCAATTTCATATAAGTATATACTGTATAAACTCACTGTAAGCTGTGGTTTTGTATTTCAGACATTGCTAAGCAAAGTGGAATTCACATAAACAAAGAAAGACCCGTACAAATGTATGCCAAAATATATGACAACAGTCAAGTACTTGACAACCAGCACCATAGATTCTACACTCTATAGCAGGTAAGCAGTATATGCATTAATGTACAGGTATGGGATTCATTATCCAGAAAGCTCCAAATTTGGGGAAGGCCATCTCCCGTAGACTCTGTTTTAATCAAATAGTTAAAATTCTGAAAAATGATTCTCTTGATCACTTGATCTGATCTAAGATGTAATTAATCCTTTTTGAAGGAAAAACAATCCTATTGGGTTTAATTAATGTTTTAATGATTTTTAGCAGACTTAAGGTATGGAGATCCAAATTACAGAAAGACTTCTAATTCAGAACCCCCCCCCCCCCCCCCCAGCATTCTGGATAACAGGTTCCATAACTGTACTATAATACTTGAGTTAATTGATCTGCAATTACCTACAAATTATGACAACCACTAACCTGGCACATGCTGTCCACAACTGGGCTTACCAGCCCTTGGATATAGAAAGCAGGGGAGAGCAAGGTAGCCTGTTTTTGCTCCTCCTTACATCTCTGCATAATTATTTCTGTGCTGGGTCGGTGCCAAGGACCCTTTTCACACATGGAAATTAGAATGGAGTGTAATTTCTGTCCAATATCTATAGGCTGCAAAACATAAATGTTTTATTAGATTTCATGCAACATTTTCTTTTTAGCATTAAGTGTACAGACAGAAGGAATCACTTAGCTATGAAGTTTTAAATATATTGACATTAAATATCTCTTAAAAACAATGTAGAACATATGTAGACATATGGTAAATAGACCACAAAGTAGCTTTAAATCTGAAATTAATATCTATAAACTAATTAGCAATATACCTAGTACTCCTGTAAAATAATGGGGGATTTTAATTATCCTGATACTGACTGGAGCAATAGTACTGCCAGGACAGTAAATGGGAACAAGTTTATAAATTTGCTGCATGACAACTTTATGTCACAGGTTGTTGAGGAGCCAATCAGGAACCATGCTATATTGGATCTAGTGATCTCTAATGGCCCAGAGCGTATAGCAAATGTGCAAGTGGTTGAACCCCTGGGTAACAGTGACCATCAGGGCTGGAACTAGGGGTAGGCAGAAGAGGCAGCTGCCTAGGGCGTAACGATTGGGGGCGTCAGGCATGTACCTCTCCTGCCTACCCCTAGTGCTACTTTGTCACTGCCTCCGCCGCTTGCCATTAGCGGTGGAGGCAATGATCGATCTAATCGCACCAGGGAGGTTGGTGGAGTTGGCCGACCGGGTTGCCTAGGGCGCCCCCCCCCCCCGGTGACCATAATGTTATTTCATTTGATGTTTGTGCAGCAAACACTGGGGCAACAAAGACACTGAATTTTAGAAAAGCAAATTTTAGCTCCTTTAAGGGCAGTGCTTCAGGGCATAGATTGGGGCATTATGTTTTCTGATAAAAACACAGAGCAGAAATGGTTGTCATTTAAAATGATATCAAATCATTACTGTTCTCAATTTATTCCATTAATAAGAAAAAGTAGAAGTGTTGAGAATCACCCTATGTAGCTTAACACTGAGGTAAAGAAATAAATAGGGGGAAAAAAGGAAAGCTTTTAAGAAATTTTAGTCAGAGGGGACAGTAGCTGCGTTTAATGAATATAAACACTATAACAAGTGTTGTAAAACAGCAATCTGGAAGGCAAAGATAGAAAATAAGGAGTGCATTGCAGCAGAGGCCACAACTAACCCCAAAAAGGTTTTTAAGTATATTAATAGTAAAAAGATGCAGGTTGAGGGTGTGGCCCCATTGAGTTATAGTTACAGCAGATACAGAAAAGGCAGATGTGCTAAACCAGTTCTTTTCTTCTGTGTATACAGTAGAGGAGCCAGAGGGCCAAGTCCCACCCAATAGCTGCATTGTTGCCTCAGCTCCAACTACGTAGTGGTTGACACGGGATATGGTGTTTAAAGGGTTACACAAGATAAATGTAAACAAGGCGCCTGGGCCAGATGGAATACACCCTCGGGTACTGAGACAGCTAGGGGCAGAATTGCAGTGGCCTTTGGATAGTGGGGATGTTGTAGATATAATCTATTTGTATTTTGAAAAAGCATTTGATACCGTTCCCCACAAACGACTGCTTTCTAAACTAAGGTCTGTTGGTCTGTTGTTTGCACATGGATAGAAAACTGGCTACAGGATCGAGTACAGAGGGTGGTTGTTAATGGCACATTCTCTACTTGGAGTAAGGTTCTCAGTGGGGTCCCTCAGGGTTCTGTACTGGGTCCACTTTTGTTTAACTTGTTCATAAATGACTTAGGGGTGGGTATTATAAGTACTGTATCTGTGTTTGCAGATGACACAAAATTCTGCAGACCAGTCAATTATATCCAGGATGTGGCATCCTTGCAGCAGGATCTTGACCAACTGCCAATCTGGGCGGCTAAGTGGCAGATGAGATTTAATGTGGATAAAGGTCATGCACCTGGGATGTAAAAATATGCAAGCCACTTATACCCTTAATGGGGCTCCACTCCATAATGGAGAAGGACTTTGGAGTCCTTGAAGATAATAAACTTGGCTGTAGCAAGCAATGCCAGGCAGCAGCTGCAAGGGCAAACAAGGTTTTGGGCTGTATTAAAAGGGGTATAGATTCACGGGAGGAGGATGTTATTCTTCCCCTTTACAGAGCGCTGGTAAGGCCCCATCTAGAATATACTGTTCAGTTTTGGTCTCCAGTGCTCAAACGGGACATTGAATTAGAGAGTGTCCTGAGAAGCGCAACTAAGCTGGTAAAGAGTATGGAAAGTCTCAGTTATGAAGTAAGACTGGCCAAGTTGGGTCTGTTTACACTGGAGAAGAGGCGCTTAAGAGGGGACATGATAACTATGTATAAATATATAAGGGGATCATATAATAACCTCTCTAATGTTTTATTTACCAGTAGGTCCTTCCAACGGACACAAGGGCATCCACTCTGTTTAGAGGAAGGGAGATTCCATGTAAATATTCGGAAAGGTTTTTTTACTGTGAGAGCTGTGAAGTTGTGGAATTCCCTCCCCGAATCAGTTGTACTGGCTGATACATTATATAGCTTTAAGAAGGGGCTGGATGGATTCTTAGCATGTGAGGGAATACAGGGTTATAGGAGACAGCTCTTAGTACAAGTTGATCCAGGGACTGGTCCGATTGCCATCTTGGAGTCAGGAAGCAATTTTTTCCCAAATTAGAGAGGCTTCAGATGGGGTTTTTTGCCTTCCTCTGGATAAACTAGAAGTAAGGCAGGTTATATATAGGCATGATGGTTGAACGTGATGGACGTATGTCTTTTTTCAACCTAACTTACTATGTTGCTAATGTTACCACCTTGCCCTTTAAAACATATTTTAAAGGGCAAGGTAACAGTTAATAGGGCAAGTAGGGGACGCAAAGGTAGGGGGGCTGGTTCACAGCTTGTACAAACCAGCAGATTTGCCGCTTTAGGTGAAGATGCTGGGGAAGACAGCTCTGAGCTAGCATGTATGGAGCAGGCTGACTCTCAGAGCACCCTGGGAGCCGGCACCTCTAATACAGGTGGGGGGAGTAGTGCTAGGAAGGGAAGGCAGGCTATAGTTGTAGGGGATTCAATTATTAGAAAGGTGGATAGGGTAATTTGTCGCAAAGACCCTACATGCCGAGCTGTGTGTTGCTTGCCTGGTGCTAGGGTTCAGCATGTGGTGGAACGAGTGGGCAAATTGTTGGGAGGGGCTGGGGAAGACCCGGTGGTCTTGGTACACATAGGTACCAATGAAAAAGTTAGGGGAGGGGGGGAAGTCCTCAAGAACGATTTTAAAAACCTAGCGAGAAGTTGAGGGCGAGGACTTCCAAGGTAATTTTCTCAGAGATATTACATGTGCCACAAGCAATGTTAAGAAGGCAGCGGGAGCTTAGGGAGATTAATGCATGGCTGAGAGGTTGGTGCAGGGAGGAGGGCTTTGGGTTTCTCGAGAACTGGGCTGATTTCTCAATCGGCTACAGGTTCTTTGCCAGGGATGGGCTGCACCTCAATGATGATGGGGCAGCTGCTTTGGGGGAAAAGATGGCTAGAGGGTTGGAGGAGATTTTAAACTAGGAGTGGGGGGGGGAGGATGCAGTGGGAAATTCTGTGGTAGACAGGATAGATGAGGTAGTGGGCATAGTAAGGGAAAATGGGGGAGGAGACTTGCTTCGGAATACTGATAATGGCAGGGAGGCCCATAAGTTGTTTACACGTCATTCTCACGCTGGTACCAGTATTAAATGTATGTTTACCAATGCAAGGAGTCTGACTGGTAAAATGGGAGAGCTGGAGGTACTGGCATTGGAGCGGAAATATGATGTGATTGGTGTTGCTGAAACTTGGTTGAATGAGTCTCATGACTGGACAGTTAATATTGGGGGTTATACATTGTTTCGGAGGGACAGGGGCAATAGAAAAGGAGGAGGAGTGTGTCTGTTCGTTAAGCAAGAATTAAAAGCAAATATTAAGGAGGAAGTGATGGGGGTAACAGAGGGAGCTGAATCCTTATGGGTTGAGCTTCTCACAGATAGTAAAGAATCTACCAAACTAATTGTAGGGGTATGCTATAGACCCCCTAATGTAAGTGAGGAGGAGTAGGCTCAGCTCCTGTTGCAAATAGAAAAGGCTGCTAGTTTGGGGCAAGTGATAATAATGGGGGATTTTAATTATCCTGATATTGACTGGAGCCATAGTACTGCCAGGACAGTAAATGGGAACAAGTTTATAAATTTGCATGACAACTTTATGTCACAGGTTGTTGAGGAGCCAACCAGGAACAATGCTATATTGGATCTAGTGATCTCTAATGACCCAGAACGTATAGCAAATGTGCAAGTGGTTGAACCCCTGGGTAATAGTGACCATACATAATAGTGACCATACATATTCCATTAATAAGAAAAAGTAGACATGTTATCAATCACCCTATGTGGCTTAACACTGAGGTAAAGAAGTTAATAAGGAAAAAAAGGAAAGCTTTTAAGAAATATAAGTCAGAGGGGACAGTAGCTGCGTTTAATGAATATAAACACTATATCAAGTGTTGTAAAACAGCAATCCGGAAGGTAAAGATAGAAAACGAGGAGCGCATTGCAGCAGAGGCCAAACTAACCCCAAAAAGTTTTTTAAGTATATTAATAGTAAAAAGATGCAGGTTGAGGGTGTGGCCCCATTGAGTTATAGTAACAATATGGTTGCAGTGGATACAGAAAAGGCAGATGTGCTTAACCAGTTCTTTTCTTCTGTGTATACAGTAGAGGATCCAGAGTGCCAAGTCCCACCCAATAGCTGCACTGTTGCCTCAGCTCCAACTACACAGTGGTTGACACAGGATATGGTGCTTAAAGGGTTACACAAGATAAATGTAAACAAGGCACCTGGGCCAGATGGAATACACCCTCGGGTACTGAGAGAGCTAGGTTCAGAATTACAGTGGCCCTTGTTTCTGATATTCTCAGACTCGCTTTCATCAGGTATGGTACCTAGGGATTGGAAGAAGGCAAATGTCATTCCTATATTTAATAGGGGAGTAAGATCTCAGCCTGGCAATTATAGGCCTGTAAGTTTGACATCCGTGGTGGGCAGGTTATTTGAAAGATTGTTAAAGGATCACATACAAAATTATGTACTGGAGAATTCCATTATGAGCATTAATCAGCATGGCTTTATGATGGACAGGTCATGTCAGACCAATTTAATTGCTTTTTATGATGAGGTAAGTTAAGAAGCTGGACAGTGGGGATGCAGTAGATATAATCTATTTGGATTTTGCCAAAGCATTTGATTCCGTTCCCCACAAACGACTGCTTTCTAAACTAAGGTCTATTGGTCTTAGTGAAGTCGTTTGCTCATGGATAGAAAACTGGCTACAGGATCGGGTACAGAGGGTGGTTGTTAATGGTACATTCTCTACTTGGAATAAGGTTCTCAGTGGGGTCCCTCAGGGTTCTGTACTGGGTCCACTTTTGTTTAATTTGTTCATAAATGACTTGGGGGAGGGTATTATAAGTAATGTTTCAGTGTTTGCAGATGACACAAAACTCTGCAGAACAGTCAGTTCTATCTAGGATGTGGCATCCTTGCAGCAGGTTCTTGACCAACTGGCAATCTGGGCAGCTAAGTGGCAGATGAGATTTAATGTGGATAAATGTAAGGTCATGCACCTGGGATGTAAAAATATGCAAGCCACTTATAACCTTAATGGGACTGCACTAGGCAAATCCATAATGGAGAAGGACCTTGGAGTCCTTGCAGATAATAAACTTGGCTGTAGCAAGCAATGCCAGGCAGCAGCAAGGGCAAACAAGGTTTTGAGCTGTATTAAAAGGTGTATAAATTCACGGGAGGAGGGGGTTTTTCTTCCCATTTACAGAGCACTGGTAAGGCCCCATCTAGAATATGCTGTTCGGTTCTGGTCTCCAATGGTCAAACGGGACATGATTGAGTTAGAGAGGGTCCAGAGAAGGGCAACTAAGTTGGTAAAGGGTATGGAAAATCTCAGTTATGAAGAAAGACTGGCCAAGTTGGGTCTGTTTACACTGGAGAAGAGGTGCTTACGAGGTGACATGATAACTATGTATAAATATATAAGGGGATCATATAATAACCTTTCTAATGTTTTATTTACCAGTAGGTCCTTCCAATGGACATGAGGGCACCCACTCCGTTTAGAAGAAGGGAGGTTCCGTTTAAATATTCGGAAAGGATTTTTTATTGTGAGAGCTGTGAAGTTGTGGAATTCCCTTCCCTTCCCATCAGTTGTGCTGGCTGATACATTGTATAACTTTAAGAAGAGGCTGGATGGTTTCTTAGCAAGTGAGGGAATACAGGGTTATGGGAGATAGCTCTTAGTACAAGTTGATCCAGGGGACTGGTCCGATTGCCAGGAAGGAATTTTTTCCTCTCTGCGGCAAATTAGAGAGGCTTCAGATGGGGTTTTTTGCCTTCCTCTGGATTAACTAGAAGTTAGGTAGGTTATATATAGGCATTATGCTTGAACGTGATGGACGTATGTCTTTTTTCAATCCAATTTAATATGCTATTAATCTGAGTACCTAAGATTAATTTTCGTCTTTGTAACAGTATAAAGTTACATACCTGATGATCTGGAACATTGTATCCTGCTGCCCAGTAAAGAGTCATACCTAAGGAATACACCAGTGACTGCAGGAGAAAGAAAGATGGTTATAATGAAATTACGGGATCTAGTTTTTGTTTATTTAGCACTGAAGCAGCTGCATAGGGCTATGTAACCGATGCAGGCCAGACTGACCTCTGTAAAAGAGAGGCAAAAATATATTGTGGCTTTAAGACGCATTATGGCCAATTAAGCACTATTACTAAGCATATGGGAAAGTGCAAAATATGGGCACAGATTGCCATATTTTTACACTTTTTACCCTGCCCTACAGTTAGATTTAGTTATTTTTTTTTTTAATTTACTCTTTATTAAAGTTTTCTAAAATACAATACAAAATATATATATATAAGTATGTAAGACATATAGGGATTGATTCACTACATCCAAGATGTAATAAGATGCTGCAAACAAATAAGCTGCTTCTAGTCTCCCTCTGTCAAATCACGGCCCTTTTGCAACAGATGTGACAGTGTGAGACTGATAGGTGACACTACAAGTAGCTGCTTTGACTCTCCCACTGGAAAAAGAGGGCACTTTTCAAATTGCAAAACAAGCTTATGGCAGGCAGGGCCTTGTTTGACAGTGGGAGACAGAAAGCAAATGTGGGTAAGTTGTGCTAGACATGACACAAATACTTACCTAACAGCCACCTGTGAGGCATTTGTCTGGTTTCAAAAGCATCATAAAGCCCGGACTGCCTTAAGATGTAAGCATCGTAAGAAGAGCCGAGGAAGCCAGACACGATGCACAGAATATTCATATGTGCATCACACACCACTTTTACATTGAGGGAGTGGTAGCTCTTCCTGTTGCGGAAAATGTGCTCCCTGTCTTGGGGGGGGTTTAACGCCACATGGGTGCAATCAATTGCACCCAACACATTGGGGATGCCGCTTCCCCCATAAAACTGCCTTTTCATGGTGTTCCACTCGTTTAGATTTTTGGAAATCAAGATGAAATTCCCAGACACCGAGCGGATGGCATCCAGGACCTGGCCAAGGCACCGTGAAAAAAGTAGGCTGTGACATTCCCCCGTAGACCCCTCCAACCCTCAGGAAACTTCCCGTGGCCAAAAAATGCAGGGAGCACAGCAGTTTCACAATGCCAAGAACAGCGTGGCTTCTGCATGTCAGTGGCTGCAGGTAAGGCTCCAGTAGCTCATACAGGCTGTATATTGCAGCTCTATTTAGCCTGTAGTGCCTGACAACTTC
Source organism: Xenopus tropicalis (assembly GCF_000004195.4). Taxonomy (NCBI): domain Eukaryota; kingdom Metazoa; phylum Chordata; class Amphibia; order Anura; family Pipidae; genus Xenopus; species Xenopus tropicalis. Next base: position 61,709,273 of record NC_030683.2, read on the forward strand.
ATCCTCAGTTAAGCCCTCTAGAGTGGACCTTTCCCTGAAAAGCCGAGGACGCATCACTCTAGAACGTTCAGGTACTTGCTGTTCCTCCTCCAAATCCAACAAAAAGCCCATTGCAAACTCCATCTTGCCTTTACACACACTCCAAAATCGCAATGTAGTCTGTCTAACGCCTCCCCCAATTAGGTGTTAAAATACGCACAGATTTGCGCGCTAATTAGCGCATTAACACTTCATGTGCTTTTGTGAATCATGCGTTAGTATTCTTTTCATTCACTAAATAATGCAATACAGTATCTAGTAGAATTAAGTCTAAAACAACTGGACTTTTGTTTCACCACTCATCCGAATGGCTTCTTCAGTTCAAATGACTGGTAGGGAATTCCCCGGTATTTAAACTCTTGATGGTAGTAGAGTCACAGACATCCAATCACAATGGTTCCATTGAACTTGTTCAGTTAGGTGTTAGCTGAAACTAACAGGTGTAAGAAGGTATGATCCAATCACAATGGTACCAAGATTCTCTTTGATGAAGGTGTTAATCCTTCAAAGTACATGACTGGAAGTGTGAACTGTTGTGAAACTGCCGGGGTAAAGGTGGCCATACACGCACCGATATTATCGTACGAAACCTCGTTTCTTACGATAATCGGTGCGTGTATGGCATGTCAGCGAGCCGACCGATATCGCAGGAAGCTGCTGAAATCGGTCGGCTCGCCGATCGGCCAAGTTAGAAAATTTTGATCGGGCGCCATAGAAGGCGCCTGACCAAAATTCTCCCTTCAGAGCTGAATCGGCAGAAGGAGGTAGAAATCCTATTGTTTCTACCTCCTTACCTGCCGATTCAGCCCTGAATGGTGTGTGGCGGATCTGACGATGTTTCGTGCGACCGACGGTCGTACGAAACATCGTGAGATCGCCACGTGTATGGCCAGCTTTAGGATGTCAACGCGCCATTGTATGTTGGTGACAGGCAGTGTCTCAGGCCCCCTCCTCTGTTCAGGGATGGTTTTTCCAGGCTGGCATAAATGGCCTCTTTCACACCTCTTTCAAACTATCAGTCCTCTCGGTCCAAAATATGCACATTACTGTCCTCAAAAGAGTGACCTTTTTCTTTGAGGTGTAGATAGACTGCTGAGTCTTGTCCTGAGGAGTTCGCCCGCCTATGTTGGGCCATTCTCTTACAGAGAGGTTGTTTTGTCTCCCCAATGTATAGGTCTGAGCACTCTTCACTACACTGGACAGCATAGACCACATTACTTTTCATGTGCTTGGGTGTAGGGTCTTTAGGGTGCACCAGCTTTTGTCTCAGGGTGTTGCTGGGTTTGAAAAACCAAATCAAATCAAAACCAAATCAAAGACCAACAGAAAGACCAGACCTACAAACAGAAGGGAGGAACACAGCAGGCGAAACAACATAGTCATTCCATATGTTGCTGGAACATCAGAAAAACTTCGCATTCCTGTGTTTTTCAAACCCAGCAACACCCTGAGACAAAAGCTGGTGCACCCTAAAGACCCTACACCCAAGCACATGAAAAGTAATGTGGTCTATGCTGTCCAGTGTAGTGAAGAGTGCTCAGACTTATACACTGGGGAGACAAAACAACCTCTCTGTAAGAGAATGGCCCAACATAGGCGGGCGAACTCCTCAGGACAAGACTCAGCAGTCTATCTACACCTCAAAGAAAAAGGTCACTCTTTTGAGGACAGTAACGTGCATATTTTGGACCGAGAGGACAGATGGTTCGAAAGAGGTGTGAAAGAGGCCATTTATGCCAGCCTGGAAAAACCATCCCTGAACAGAGGAGGGGGCCTGAGACACCGCCTGTCACCAACATACAATGGCGCGTTGACATCCTTACCCCGGCAGTTTCACAACAGTTCACACTTCCAGTCATGTACTTTGAAGGATTAACACCTTCATCAAAGAGAATCTTGGTACCATTGTGATTGGATGTCTGTGACTCTACTACCATCAAGAGTTTAAATACCGGGGAATTCCCTACCAGTCATTTGAACTGAAGAAGCCACTCGGATGAGTGGTGAAACGTTTTCAAGAAAAAACTCAGAAAAGTCCAGTTGTTTTAGACTTAATTCTACTAGATACTGTATATCATGACCTGGATGAATGAGAATCTTCATAGATAAATAATGCAATGCGTTAAAAATAACGCATAGCGGTAGAGCGCTATTTAACGCATGCGATATGCGTCTTAACGCATGCGAAATGACTTTGGCAAATTGGTACTTATTTATTGCGTGCTTTTTAACGCATGCGATAAGCGTTATCGCCCTTTAATGGATCGGCCCCATAGAGTATATGAAACATATGAGGTATATGAGATATATGAGGTAGCCACCATCAATTAGCTTAGATGTTTAAAAAATAAGTGATATTCTTATTCACAATTCAATCATGCTTTGTCGTAAATACATTCTTATTTCTGCACCAATTTATCCAGGGGGTCCACTGAATGGTAACTTTATGTACATCATTATTAAGTCTAGCTGCCATCTGCTCATGATCAGCATTAGATTAAATTTCTTCTATCAATTTGTTTAAATCCGGGACCTGGAACCATTTCCAATTCCTAACTATCAGAGCTCAAGCTGCAAAAATGATCTGATAAATTACGGTGACCCAGTTATATGATATTTTAGCATTCATTATTCCCAATAAAGCCAGGGCTGGTGTAATAACACAGGTCCCTTTTGTAATATCCAACAAATACTATTCACTCTTTCGGGCACAAATTTATATGTACCTGGACATTCTCACCACAAATGATAAGCAAAACCTATTTGATTACACCTTCACCAACAATAGTATTGGATTCACTAGGATACAGTGGCGTGACTACCAGGGGTGAGTAGGGTGCATTCACACCCGGGCCTGCTGGACACTCGCACTGGTGCAATTATACTCACACCAGTGCGTATTTGCCACAGGGCCCGGGGATGTTTAGTTTCATCATTGCCCAGATACATGCTGTGCATTCTATCTGGGGACGGATACAAGCCATATCAAATTTTTCTAGCTGTCTCAAAATGATTTAAACATCTTGTATATCTTTGTGGAACTTGAAAGGCCAGTTTCCAACTATTAGGGGAATATTTACTGTAAGTACCCAGTGGCAATATGAGTTGCAGTATAATTGCTGGTGTTACTCAGTGTGTATCTTGTCGCATGTATGTGGTCCTGGAGCAGCAGTTCCATGCAGCATTTATTGTGAGAGATGCAGGTGGGTTTTCCTCTTGGAATCTGAGGTGCAGAATCTAAGGGGGGAACTGGCAGCACTGAGGGCAGCTGCAAACATGGGGGAGAACAGGAGGCTCACTGAGCAACCACTGGCAGGGGCCGGTGTAGTGGGGGGTGGAGAAGGGACAGTGGAGGTTAATGAGGGAGACAAATTTGTAACAGTTAAGAGGGGAAGTAGGGGACACAAGGGTAGGGGGGCTGGTTCACAGCTTGTACAAACCAACAGATTTGCCGCTTTAGGTGAAGATGCTGGGGAAGACAGCGCTGAGCTAGCATATATGGAGCGGGCTGACTCTCAGAGCACCCTGGGAGCCGGCACCTCTAATACAGGTGGGGGGAATAGTGCTAGGAAGGGAAGGCAGGCTATAGTTGTAGGGGATTCAATTATTAGAAAGGTGGATAGGGTAATTTGTCGCAAAGACCCTACATGCCGAACTGTGTGTTGCTTGCCTGGTGCTAGGGTTCGGCATGTGGTGGAACGAGTGGACAGATTGTTGGGAGGGGCTGGGGAAGACCCGGCGGTCTTGGTACACATAGGTACCAATGACAAAGTTAGAGGAGGAGGAGAAGTTCTCAAGAACGATTTTAAAAAGCTAGGTGCAAAGTTGATGGCGAGGACTTCCAAGGTAATTTTCTCAGAGATATTACCTGTGCCACGAGCAACATTAAGAAGGCAGCGGGAGCTCAGGGAGATTAATGCGTGGCTGAGAGGTTGGTGCAGGGAGGAGGGCTTTGGGTTTCTCCAGAACTGGGCTGATTTCTCAATCGGCTACAAGCTCTTTGCCAGGGATGGGCTGCACCTCAATGATGATGGGGCAGCTGCTTTGGGGGAAAACATGGCTAGCGGGTTGGAGGAGATTTTAAACTAGGAGTGGGGGGGGGTGCAGCGGGAAATTCTGTGGTAGAACGGATAGATGAGGTAGTGGGCATAGTAAGGGAAAATGGGGGAGGAGACTTGCTTCGGGATACTGATAATGGCAGGGAGGCCCATAAGTTGTTTACACGTCATTCTCACGCCGGAACCAGTATTAAATGTATGTTTACCAATGCAAGGAGTCTGACTGGTAAAATGGGAGAGCTGGAGGTACTGGCGTTGGAGCGGAAATATGATGTGATTGGAGTTGCTGAAACTTGGTTGAATGAGTCTCATGACTGGGCAGTTAATATTGGGGGGTATACATTGTTTCGGAGGGACAGGGGCAATAGAAAATTATTTTGTTTTCTGATAAAAACACTGAGCAGAAATGGTTGTCATTTAAAATGATATTAAATCATTACTGTTCTCAATTCATTCCATTAATAAGAAAAAGTAGAAGTGTTAAGAATCACCCTATGTGGCTTAACTCTGAGGTAAAGAAGTTAATAGGGAAAAAAAGGAAAGCTTTTAAGAAATATAAGTCAGAGGGGACAGTAGATGCGTTTAATGATTATAAACACTATAACAAGTGTTGTAAAACAGCAATCCGGAAGGCAAAGATAGAAAATGAGGAGCGCATCGCGGCCGAGGCCAAGACTAACCCCAAAAAGTTTTTTAAGTAAATTAATAGTAAAAAGATGCAGGTTGAGGGTGTGGCCCCATTGAGTTATAATAACAATATGGTTACAGCGGATACAGAAAAGGCAGATGTGCTTAACCAGTTCTTTTCTTCTGTGTATACAGTAGAGGAGCCAGAGTGCCAAGTCCCACCCAATAGCTGCACTGTTGCCTCAGCTCCAACTACACAGTGGTTGGCACAGGATATGGTGCTTAAAGGGTTACACACGATAAATGTAAACAAGGCACCTGGGCCAGATGGAATACACCCTCAGGTACTGAGAGAGCTAGGTGCAGAATTACAGTGGCCCTTGTTTCTGATATTCTCAGACTCTCTTTCATCAGGTATGGTACCTAGGGATTGGAAGAAGGCGAATGTCATTCCCATATTTAAAAAGGGAGTAAGATCTCAGCCTGGCAATTATAGGCCTGTAAGTTTGACATCCGTGGTGGGCAAGTTATTTGAAGGCTTGTTAAGGGATCACATTCAAAATTATGTAGTGGAGAATGCCATTATGAGCAGTAATCAGCATGGCTTTATGAAGGACAGGTCATGTCAGACCAATTTAATTGCTTTTTATGATGTGGTAAGTAAGAAGCTGGACAGTGGGGATGCAGTAGATATAATCTATTTGGATTTTGCCAAAGCATTTGATACCGTTCCCCACAAACGACTGCTTTCTAAGCTAAGGTCTATTGGTCTTAGTGAAGTCGTTTGCACATGGATAGAAAACTGGCTACAGGATCGGGTACAGAGGGTGGTTGTTAATGGCACATTCTCTACTTGGAATAAGGTCCTCAGTGGGGTCCCTCAGGGTTCTGTACTGGGTCCACTTTTGTTTAATTTGTTCATAAATGACTTAGGGGAGGGTATTATGAGTAATGTATCAGTGTTTGCAGATGACACAAAACTCTGCAGACCAGTCAATTCTATCCAGGATGTGACATCCCTGCAGCAGGATCTTGACCAAGTGGCAATCTGGGCAGCCAAGTGGTAGATGAGATTTAATGTGGATAAATGTAAGGTCATGCACCTGGGATGTAAAAATATGCAAGCCCCGTATACCCTTAATGGGACTGCACTAGGAAAATCCATAATGGAGAAGGACCTTGGAGTCCTTGTAGATAATAAACTTGGCTGTAGCAAGCAATGCCAGGCAGCAGCTGCAAGGGCAAACAAGGTTTTGAGCTGTATTAAAAGGGGTATAGGTTCACGGGAGGAGGGGGTTATTCTTCCCCTTTACAGAGCGCTGGTAAGGCCCCATCTAGAATATGCTGTTCAGTTTTGGTCTCCAGTGCTCAAACGGGACATTATTGAGTTAGAGAGGGTCCAGAGAAGGGCAACTAAGCTGGTAAAGGGTATGGAAAGTCTCAGTTATGAAGAAAGACTGGCCAAGTTGGGTATGTTTACACTGGAGAAGAGGCGCTTAAGAGGTGACATGATAACTAGGTATAAATATATAAAGGGATCATATAATAACCTTTCTAATGTTTTATTTACCAGTAGGTCCTTCCAACGGACACGAGGGCACCCACTTCGTTAGAAGAAGGGTGGTTCCATTTAAACATTCGGAAAGGATTTTTTACAGTGAGAGCTGTGAAGTTGTGGAATTCCCTCCCCGAATCAGTCGTGCTGGCTGATACATTATATAACTTTAAGAAGGGGCTGGATGGATTCTTAGCAAGTGAGGGAATACAGGGTTATGGGAGATAGCTCTTAGTACTAGTTGATGCAGGGACTGGTCCGATTCCCATCTTGGAGTCAGGAAGGAATTTTTTCCCCTCTGCGGCAAATTAGAGAGGCTTCAGCTGGGGTTTTTTGCCTTCCTCTGGATCAACTAGTAGTTATGCAGGTTATATATAGGCATTATGGTTGAACTTGATGGACGTATGTCTTTTTTCAACCCAACTTACTATGTTACTATGTTACTATTGCTGTTGTAAAACACTCTCCCACTTTATCCTATGCTCCTCCAAAGACTCCTGGCCCAAAAATCCTAACAGTTGATAGATATCCCTTCCTAACATATTTCCATTGCAGCATACATTTTTCCAATACTGTGATTTCCCTATTGTACATGTAGGGGTTTACCAAAAATGGCCCTTAGGACAGACACCCCTAGGACAGGCCACAAGGTGGTGCTAGTTAACAGGGACACTGGGATGACTGGGTTCTAAATAGTTAACAGGGAGTATACCTGTAGTTCGGGTTGTGGCCACAGGGTGGTGCATAGGCCCATATAAGGGGATGCAGCCATGTGCTGTAGTCAGACATTTTAGACCAGGGACTGCTCCAGTAGTGGAGTGCCCCTGGCACAGTTTATAGGTAGAAGGTATATAATAGGTCGCTCCAGGAGTGACATGTAGGACACCAGAGTTTAGAATGGGCGGACATTGCCCCTCCAGGAGTGGTAGTGGGGTTAAGACCCCCCAGCATTACATCTGCTGGAGTGCAGGGCCACAAGTGGCTAGGTAGGTGGACCAGGTCACCTCTAGTCCAGGAGTCCGGATCTGAGGATGCTTAGGCGAGAGTACCGGTGTGGGTCCCTGTGGTGAGGCTGCCTAGCGGGAGTACCGGGGAGAACTCCAAGAGGGGGTGCCTCCTGGTGCGATTACCGGGGAGATCACCTAGATGGGAGCACGTGGCGTGAGTACCGTGAGTTACCCAACAGGAAAAGGTTCTCAATGAGAAGTAAGGAGATATGCCCTGCATGTGTATGAAAAGATATGTGCCACTCCTGGAGAGGTTCTGCTCTAATAAACCGTTGCATCTGATTCACATATACTACTGTGTCTGAATATCTATCCAGCCCAGAGGACCACTACCAAGCTGGTAAGGAATAACCCCAGGGGGGTATATCAGCCAGGAGTAAGTGGGTCCCAAGAGGAGTACAGAATCCTATTCGTTTCCCAGGGTGTGGGAAGTTCCACAAGATCATCCCTGAGTGGAGGCACGCCAATTAAGGGAGAAATCCCTGTGAACCCCCATAGTAAGCGGGGGCTCAGGACTCCTGTAGCGCCAAGAATAAGTAAACAGCAGGTAGCAGCACTAGAATTTGCTAAAGTGGACTACATACATATCCTAAAGTTTAAAAAAAATGCCTAAATGCCTCTGTAAATATGAGATCCTACGGAAGAGCAGTAGGGCCACCCAAAAAAAAAAAATTCCGGTGAATTATGACTTTTTAAAGTCATAATTATGACTTTTAATCTCATAATTATGACTTTAAAAAGTCGAAATTCTGACTTTTAATCTCATAATTATGACTTTAAAAAGTCATAATTCTGACTTTTAAACTCATAATTATGACTTTAAAAAGTTGAAATTATGACTTTTAAAGTCAGAATTATGACTTTAAAAAGTCAAAATTATGAGTTTAAAATCTCATAATTATGATTTTAAAATCTCATAATTATGAGTTTAAAATCTCATAATTATGACTTTAAAAAGTCATAATTATGACTTTTAAACTCATAATTATGACTTTAAAAAGTCGAAATTATGACTTTTAAAGTCATAATTATGACTTTGACTTTTAATCTCATAATTATGACTTTTAAAGTCCTAATTATGACTTTTAAAAGTCATAACTATGACTTTTAAAAGTCATAATTATGACTTTTAAAAGTCATAATTCACCGGAATTTTTTTTTGGTGGCCCTACTGCTCTTCCGTAAAATCCTTCCTTTCAGGGATAGATCCTGAAGTTTTGATTTCAAAAGAGCATTCACTCTGTTACCTTTATAATATGCCTATACCCTTAATTTCTGCAGGTTATTTTCAATTTGATCTAATAGAAGTGTATTTATTTGCCTCCTATTGACCGCAGCTGGTTTGACACAACCTCAGAGTTCCCCTCTGATAACTGACTTATGAGCACACCAAAGCTTTGCAATCTTGATGTCCTCCATATCATTTAGATTAAAATAATCCCTAACCTTTTTTTCAATTATAATTTTCCCTGTAGTGTAGCCAATAGTGTAGGATTCAGTAGCCAGAGAGGAGATGGATTGCTACCAAAAGCCCGCTTTATACCTAAAAAAACAGGGATGTGATCAGACCAATAATATTCTCAAATCTAGACCTTTTATAGACTCCAGTAAATCTCCAAAACAAGACTTGTGTACCAATGAATAAAATGTATAATCCCTCATCGACGGATGCTGTATCCTCCACGAATCATATAATCCAAAATATTACAAGATATTACTTAGATCCGAATTAGTAATTTTGGTGGAAAGAAAATTTGACCTATCTCTTAGTTCTATACACTATTAAATACCCAACATTTAAATAAGCCTACCTTTTTTAAATTCAGCAATCTTAGTAAGTACTGTACCTGGCTAAGAAATACCTTCTGACCCATATTTAGTGCATACAAATTTGTTAATGTAAAAGGTAGTCCATCAATTGTACATAAAATAATTAAGCATCTAACCAGGGCATCAGCATAATGTTGCTGGTATTAAAAAAAACAAAACACCACATAATATGTATACAAACACAAAATAATAACCAGTAGCTTACAAGGAAAAGAAAAATTAGAGAACATTGTACCCCACCGTGTTCCCATACGAAAAAAAGAAAAACATTTAAATAATAGAAAAGAAATAAGAGAGGCCAAAAGGAAAAAAAATGTATGCACCTCCCGAGTATGGCTTCCAGAACTCGCATATCCATTATCCACAATGTGTATTCCTATACCTCTCAAACTCACCAAAACAGAAAAAAGCAACAAAAAAAAAACCAATACCAAAACCATCTTGTGTACTGGCCCACTCAATATACTATCAATAAGGTGTGGGGGAAGAGAAAAAAAAAAGGAGAATTTTCCCGCTTCTTTTCTTCTCTCCTCTCCTGCTTTTCTTCCCTTCTTCTCCTTTCTCTTTTACCCTTTTCCCCCCACACGAATTAACAATGGTCACTTGAGGAATGTTTCTTTACAGGCTAGTGGCTTGTATCACTTGCCAATCAGGCACAATCCGCCCCTGTTTTCTTGGGGGGGTTATGACCCGGAGTTTCAGTCACAAGTCCCCATTGATGCAGCAGTTTCTTGCCTTGCTCCGGTGTCATAATAGTCACTAAGGCCCATTTCTTGTACAAATCACTCGAGCGGGAAACCCCCATCTATATACAATATTAGCAGTCCATAAAATAGATGTAACCTGGGCAAACTCTATCCTTCTCTGCAGAGTTGCAACTGATAAATCCGGAAATGTCTGAAGCTGCCAATCCTGATCAGAGAGATTCTGACTCAACCTAACAGCCTTAATAAGCAGCCTTAATTAATGTCTCTTGCAGCATTCACGGGTGCATTCCTAGGTTTTGCTATCCTGTGTATTCTAACGATAAGTAGCTCATTTGTGGTATCAGATAGAATCTTAGACATAAACTTTTGAAAAAAGTCTTTAAGTTGGTCTGGCTTGACTGTTTCAGAAATTCCTCTTACAAGGAGGTTATTCTGACGTGAGTGGTCTTCCATTATCCATTATCCATTGTCTTTAAACTCGTCACATCTTCCTAAAGCTCCACAATCTCATCAGTCTGCAAATTTTGTGCTGTCACCAGCACCATGTACACTGCCTGTTGACCTAAATCATGGATTTCAGCCTGTATCTCCAACAGCATCTCTCTAAAAACAACCTGTAGGTTACTATGCAATGTGGCATAGCCTCCTTTCAGCCTCCTTTCTGTATTCAAATTCAGTATTTTGTGTTCTCCCTGTTAGCTGCTGCGCAGTCTCCAATCCACTCTGGGGCGAAGCTGTAGCCTATATTACCCCAGGCTCATCACCATCTTGGAGCATGGCATCCTCTGTTACATAGTTACATAGTTACATAGGGTTGAAAAAAGACCATTGTCCATCAAGTTCAACCCATCCGAGTAAACCCAGCACACAACCTATACTAACCAATCTATACACTCACATACATAAACTATATATACAACCAGTAATACTAACTGTAGATATTAGTATCACAATAGCCTTGGATATTCTGCTTGTTCAAAAACTCATCTAGGCCCCTCTTAAAGGCATTAACAGAGTCTGCCATTACCACATCACTAGGAAGGGCATTCCACAGCCTCACTGCCCTCACCGTGAAAAACCACCTACGCTGCTTCAAATGGAAGCTCTGTTCCTCTAATCTATAGGGGTGACCTCTGGTGCGCTGATTGTTTTTATGGGAAAAAAGAACATCCCCCAACTGCCTATAATCCCCTCTAATGTACTTGTACAGAGTAATCATGTCCCCTCGTAAGCGCCTCTTTTCCAGAGAAAACAACCCCAACCTCGACAGTCTAACCTCATAGCTTAAATCTTCCATCCCCTTTACCAGTTTAGTTGCGCGTCTCTGCACTCTCTCCAGCTCATTAATATCCTTCTTAAGGACTGGAGCCCAAAACTGCACCGCATACTCAAGGTGAGGCCTTACCAGGGACCTATAAAGAGGCAAAAATATGTTCTCATCCCTTGAGTCAATGCCCTTTTTTATACAAGAGAGCACTTAATTTGCTGTAGTAGCCACAGAATGACACTGCCTGGAATTAGACAACTTGTGATCTACAAAAACCCCTAGATCCTTCTCCATTAAGGATGCCCCCAACACACTACCATTCAGTAGATAGTTCGCGTTTATATTATTTCTACCAAAGTGCATAACTTTGCACTTATCAACATTGAACCTCATTTTCCAGTTTGCTGCCCAGTTTTCTAATTTTGTCAAATCGCTCTGCAAAGCGGCAGCATCCTGCATGGAACTTATAGTTTTGCACAATTTAGTGTCATCAGCAAAAATAGAAACAGTACTTTCTATGCCCACCTCCAGGTCATTAATAAACAAGTTAAAAAGCAAAGGACCAAGGACTGACCCCTGCGGTACTCCACTAACCACACTGGCCCAATTAGAAAATGTTCCATTTACCACCACTCTTTGTACTCTATCCTTCAGCCAGTTCTCTATCCAATTACAAATATTATGTTCTAGCCCAATATTCCTCAATTTGATCATTAACCTTCTATAAGGTACTGTATCAAACGCTTTAGCAAAATCTAAGTAGATGACATCAACTGCCATTCCAGCATCAAGGTTCCTGCTCACCTCCTCATAAAAGGCAACTAAATTAGTCTGGCAAGATCTGTTACGCATAAAACCATGCTGGCACAAACTAATAGTATTGTGAACTGCAATGTATTCAACTATCCTATGCCTTATTACCCCTTCCAGAAGCTTTCCTACTACTGATGTCAGACTAACAGGCCTATAGTTTTCAGGCTGAGAACGAGATCCCTTTTTAAATAATGGCACCACATTAGCAATTCGACAGTCTCTCGGCACCATGCCAAACCTCAACGAATCCTGAAAAATTATGTGAAGAGGCTTGGCAATCACAGCGCTCAGCTCATTTAATACCCTGGGATGAATCCCATCCGGTCCTGGACCTTTGTTTACCTTTACATGTTCAAGTTACCTCCTAGACGCTCTTTGCATAGAACACAGATAGCTTCAAGGGGGATTGCTTAGGAGTTCCCTAATCTATATTTCACTCTTTATTAGCCCCCAAATAAAAACCTAGGGAATAAAAACCTAGGAAATCTCAGCTATTCTCTCTTAGTTTTGGCCGGAACACCTCTACACGTGTCCTACATCTACGTAATTAAGAATAAATGTTTTAGTAGAGATAATAAAAGTCTTCCATGTGCCATAACCCTTAATTTTTTATTTTAACCCTTTAAGTGCCACAGGACATAGAATCTACGTCCTGTGTATAAAAGTACATAAGTGCCACAGGACATAGATTCTACGTCCTGCTGCACTTCCGGTTTTGGGAGCGGAGGAGCGGCTTTTCAAGCCAGGCACTGCCTCTCCCTTCCTCAGCTTCCCCCTCTGCCCCCCCCCCCCTTCCTGCACCACCTACTCACAGATCGTTCAGTGCAGCTGCCTCTCCTGTGTCTCTCCAGATTCTTCAGCCCAGGTAAGTGCCAAATACACACACAATCACACACTTATTACACTAATACACACTTATACTTATACTTACACACACATACATTTTTGGGAGGGGTTGGGGGGTTTCACACATTCAAAGCACTTATAACACTCACACTTACTTGCACACACACACACAAAACACATTTTACCTAGTGTACACATACACACTTATACACTTATGTAATTTTTTTTTTTTATTGCATCGTTTTTATTCTTGCCTGAAAAAAAATGTTTTATTGCCATTGCGGATAGTGTATTCGACAACTGCACTGTGCAATACCTTTTGTGTATTATTTTGGTGTTTCTGCTACGTTTTCTGTGATTTTGGTGCATTTTTGGGTATTTTATTGCATTTTTAGCCATTTTATTGCATTTTCAGTTATGCATAATTGTTGTTCGCTTGACTGTAAAACTTATTTGCCCAAGCCAAAATGCTCAAACTGTTATTCTGACCGCAGATATTATTAGGCAAAAAAGTGTTTTTTTTTTATTCTTATCAATTTTATTGCATTTCACATTGTTCTTTGTTACTTGTCTTTGCACATGCTCTCTGCTGTATTTCAATTTGGCATCCTCTGTACCCCACATAGTTTGGTAAATCTATGCATATTGGGCATCAAACTGTTCAGTAGACCCCTGGCATTCATACTTAGAGTGTTTTATGTTGGTACGTTACTAAATGTGGGGTACATAATGGGGCAACATGCAAGCTTTGTGATGATTTTCAGAAATGTCACAAAAACCGTTCTGTTTAGTATAGCTTTGTAGTTTGGTAGTTTGAAGTAGAAAGTTGTATTTAACCATTTTTGTTTTGTCAGAATGTGTACTTTTGGAAAATATATGGTTTTCTAGGGTCTTCGTACTGTTAGGGGGTCTTATGGCACATAATACACATACCGCGTGCAAAAACTGCATGAGCCGGAGTGTCTTATGTGAAAATTCATATGCACTATTACTTGGGTGCCCCTGTACACCACATAGTTTGGTAAATCTATGCATATAGGGCATCAAACTGTTCAGTAGACCCCTGGCGTTCATATTTAGAATGTTTTATGTTGATTCGGTACAAAATGTGGGGGTACATAATGGGGTAAAATGCAAGCTTTGTGACAATTTTCAGAAATGTCATAAAAACCATTATGTTTAGCATAGCTTTGTAGTTTGGTAGTTTGCAGTAGAAAGGTGTATTTACCCATTTTTGTTTTGTCAGAATGTGTACTTTCGGAAAATGTATAGTTTTCTAGGGTCTCTGTACTGTTAGGGGGTCTTATGGCACATAATGCACATTACTGTAGCTTATATTGCAGCGTATACACTTTGTAGAAATGGGTGCCCATTTTGGGTACACAATGTGCATCAAACTGTTCAGGGGACCCTTGGCTTTCATATTTAGGGTGTGTTTTCTTGGTACCTAATGTTATGTGGGAGATATAAAGTTTGAAGGTGGAAGATTTGAGGTGATTTTTTAGAATTTTCATAATTTTTTATAGAAACTTCTGAATTCAGTAAAGCATTGCCGTTTGGTACTTAGGAGTTGGAAAACATAGTTACTCATTTCAGATTTGTCAGAATGTGTACTTTTCAAAAATATATGATTTCCTGGGGTAAACCTAATGTTCCAGGAGTTTTGCTTTGGAATCTTAAGTATGCCGTATTCTGCTGTAATGCTTTGAAAATTTAGTAATTTACTGCTGGGAGTTTTTGATCTATAGAAGTCAGAAATCTCCATAAAACTATACAATATCAGGTATTGGCACGTTCGGGAGACATGAGGCTTTCCAAATCAGTTGAATTTTTGTCCATAAAATAAAATATGTTTCTAGTATAAATCCACATATCATGAAAAATAGCATTTTTTTTTTTATTTTTTTTTATTTCAAGCTCTAAATCTTGTTCCAGAAGTGGAAATACACAGAAACTAAGATTTGGAAAGCTCAGGTTTTCCTGAAAAAAACAATATGTATTTTGCCTACCTAAACTTAACCCTTCCCCCAGTAAAAGCCCCTAAATTGAGAGAGCACAGAATGTTTACAAAATGTCTGGCACTGAGGGGAACCGAAATGTCAAATTCTGCTGGAACTTAAAGGGTTAAGATTATTAGGCATTTACCTGTGTAAAAGTCAGTGTAATATTTACAAACAAATATATATTTACAGTAATGTATATTTTGGGCCAGATTTAAGGAGTTTTGAAAAACTATAGTTTGCAGTGTGAAAACACCATTGCCGTCTAGGGGAAAATCTAGAATTAAATTAGAATATAAGGTTTCTTCACTAAATTGAATCTGTGCCTTTATTCTTTAAAAATGAATTTCAAGTAAATTTTGTCAAAAACATGCTAGTGTTTACTTGATTTTAAGAACAGTATCATAGAAAGCATATAAAATAAGCGACATCACAAATACAGTGTATCATGTAGTAGTGCAGAGCAATCTAGAACAACAGTGTTTCCTGTAACTTCTATGATGTACCTACTGCACTGCTATGTACACATTAGCACAGCCATTCAAAAGACTACAAAAATGGAAAGAGGACATTGTCCACAAACGAAAGTGCTGACCTGCCTCAGATTCAGATCTCACAGCTACATAACATCTACTTTAAGGGAACACTGCCACTTTGTACCAAACCCATAACATATAAATATATTCATATTTTTAACAGATTCTAGAACATGCCATTGCTGCAAAGCACCGGACCTCTCACTTGGAACAAATTGTCTACAATGACTTCTTAGGTACCAAAGTGCCCTTGATTTGCATGTAAAGCATGTAGGGGGCTTTGACACTGTGCTTGGCTGATGTCAAAATATGACTCAAAATGCCCTAAATCACCTTGTGTTCCATTTCTCTTAAGGGGATGGTGACAAGTTACAGTTTTAACTGGAATATGTCTTGGATATATGGAAATGCCCTGATAGGTGAGACAATCCGAATGTTGCTCTGTCCCCAAGTACATCACTTACAAAATTGTCTTAGAGATGACAAAATGAGTCTTAGAGAAACACAAAGTAAGCAGGGCACAGGGAAGAGGGGGGACTACATTACAAAATGTTAATATGCCATGTCACGATATTTTAGTGACACATTCTTGTTACAACCTAAAACGAGTTGTAATTCTAAGCAACCTTCCAATATACCATACATTCAATAAAAATGTTTAATGGTTTTATAGTTATTTGTAAATGTGAATTGCTACTGAAAGAAAAGTTTGTCTGTCCCTTTCTATTCTCAGCACTGCTTGTTCTGACTTTCAGCACAGAAGTAAGCAGCTGATTAGTAGACCTGTGAAGTATTGTAGAAACTGCAGTAATGGCTGGAGAAGAGCTGACTTCTGTTACATTGTTTCAAATACTGCCATATTGTTTATGAAAGACAATAGAAGATATATCCAATAGAAGATATATCAACCCTCACAAGTATGATTTCATTTTATATACCTCTTTCTACCACCTTATATGTCATATGATGGAAAGTAAATAATAAGGAGGTATGGAATAAAAAAGTGGGTGTGTCTGAAATTTTACAAAACACTATTTGTCCCTCTTGCTAGACTCATAAAGATGGCATGTCTATAAAAGAGACTTTACCATTTGGTATAATAGGTAGCAACATTTTATTCTATCTTTTTAAATAACATCTCATAATTGTTAAACATATTCACTATGCCATGTACAGCAATTTTGCTATATATATACTGATTAAAACCTCTCTAAAACTTCTCAAATGTAATTTGCTGGGCATTTCCCACTAAAGTTCTCTGGCCGGCCAGCTGTGACCAGCTGACAATAAGATTTATGCAGGCGCATCTGAGTGCTATGTCATTCTGTGCAGAGCACTTGCTTATAGGCACACTTAGAATTAGATACATCTGCACTATTATTGGCAAAAAAGCAGGGAACAGGGACTGCCTGCTGATAAAGTTGATATGCTGATATGCTGGGACCAAATTTTTTCCGCAACAAGCTAAAATCAAGCACCAGTCTTGTGAACAGTAGATAAGTTTTAATTATTATATATTGCAAAATTGTTTTGCATGGCATAGATGGTTTGCATAAACAGATGTTTAGCAGTTATTAATTTTTGCCTTTATATGCCATTTAAAGTTTTATTTTTGAAACATAGGGCTAGCCAACTGGGGCTCAAAGGCTGGGTGTGGTCCTCTATACATAATTGTCTTACTACATGACAAAAGTTGAAGAGCACTGAATTAAGGTGTCTATTGCCATTCAAAAAAGAGTTCCACCAGCACACCCTTACTTCCTCCAATACTAGGTGCACAGCCTAGAGAGTTGGAACTCTCACAGGAATCCAGCAGAAAATTGACTGGCACAGCGAGTGTGATGCAAGCGGGGGTTAGCCCCTGCGTGTTTATTCAAAATATAGCATTAACATTTCAGGGGCATACCCCTGAGTCACGCATGCCCTATTGCCATTCCCCAGCTAGTACTCTACAAGCCATATTTCGACCCAGGGACATCATATTATGTTGCTTGTCTGAGACAAGGTTTACAAATGATTTCATATATTATTTAATTGCCATTCAAAAAAGAGTTCCACCAGCACACCCTTACTTCCTCCAATACTAGGTGCACAGCCTAGAGAGTTGGAACTCTCACAGGAATCCAGCAGAAAATTGACTGGCACAGCGAGTGTGATGCAAGCGGGGGTTAGCCCCTGCGTGTTTATTCAAAATATAGCATTAACATTTCAGGGGCGTACCCCTGAGTCACGCATGCCCTATTGCCATTCCCCAGCTAGTACTCTACAAGCCATATTTCGACCCAGGGACATCATATTATGTTGCTTGTCTGAGACAAGGTTTACAAATGATTTCATATATTATTTAATACAGATCTTTATATGGAAATCAAATATCATTCTACCTTATAAGTCTGTTTAGACTCTCGGAACACTTCTGGAGCTTTAAATGGAACAGTTTCAGGATGAGATACAACATGGAAAGACAGATTACCAGATCCTGAAAGCACAAGGGACCAAGGCGAGATTGTGTTTGAATCTGTAAATGGAATTACAAGAAAAATCTTCTTAAGCAAGTTGTTGTTGAAACACAAGCTGAAACCTATTTCAGAAAGTTGACATATTGCTAAATTTTCCAAAAGCATTATTTTTCATATTAATTTAATTCACAATGGATGTAGCTTGGCTGTCACATACTGCAATCCTTTTGTCCCTAGCACTCATCTGAACTAATAAATCAGTGTATAAAAAGTATTTTGGTTAGTGGGTAATGATGAGCAAAATTTTTCAGCAGTAAATTTCCGCGTTTCACCATTGTTTTGCGACCCAGGAGCCAAAATTTGCTACGGAAAAATTTGTCTTGCGTGGCAAAACAAAATGCAGCATGTCAAAAAATATTGCTTGGACACACCATCATTTTTTTGACACGTCATTTTTCACGTATCCCAATTTTTTTGCCGTTTGCAACTTTTTTTTTGCTAATTTTTCAGTGAAGCAAAACAGGACAGATTCCCTCATCACTATTAGTGGGTACAGAGTGTCCTACATTAGGTGGTAAAGTAGGTTTTGTGTGCGTTGCAAAGACTGCAGATCTATGGTCTTATTTATTTACTTGGCAGATTCGCTGCAGGTGTTTGCACTCCGAAATGATGTGCAAAAACTTGTGCCTGCCCAATGAGTACAGCACCGCTTGCCCCCACTTGTGTGTTATTCAGATTTTTAATCTGCGTAAGGTACATACCACAGCAATACCTCTGACTTAAGTCAAATGTAAATAAGCACTAAAGGGTGCCTTTTTGCAGCCCTTGGTGTTACTGCACTTGGGGCAGGGACAAGTGGATGACCCCCCCCTACTCCTGTACATAAGATGCAAGCCAGATGGACCAGATGATTCACTTATGAAATATTGCTAAAATGACAGAGAATATGTGTATTGGCACTGTATGCCCCATGCATGTGCATGTCCCATTTGCATAATATATTATAGTAATGATATTAAAACTGTTTTTTTAATAGCATAATTGATAACTACCACTAATTTCCAGGAACAACTTCTAGTTTTGACATCCCTGGAAATTCTTGTTCCTGGTTTTTAAAACTAAACACGTTTATTGAAGTGTTTTAGCAATCCTATAAAGGGAGTCTGTGCTATTCTCATTTTGTAACCCATATATATTGAAAGCCATGCTTATAAATAAAGCTTATTTTAGTAGATATGACATGGATATTCACTGGAACAAAATGTCTACTTAATCTCTATTTGTGCCTGGGACCAAACTTCCAGCTGGTATGCTTTACAAAGCATATGTATATAGTTCAAAGCACATAATGTGTATGTGTAACACACAGCTAATGTAGAGGCAGTCTGTGTACTGATGTACTGCAAACAAATGAAAGAAAAACCTGAAACCTGAACTTACCAACAGTTGCATCCTTCTCAATATGCTCTGTAGCTGCAAAAAGCAGTGCCCACACTTCCTCCTCACTCAGAGGTTTTCCCTGCACCTTTAAAATATGAGCCAAAGAAATCCAGGGACCACTCATTCCTAACAAGTTACACACCCAGATATGTTATAATTAGAACAAGCAGTCTAAAATGTGAAAAAATGATCAAGATCATATATAGACAGCAACATAAAGGATATAATTTATATTTACTTATATCATTTGTACTGAAGTTATGTCAAAGAGTAAAAATACACAGAAAGGTAAAATTTCTAACAATTGTTCTATTTTTGAAACTACACTATAAACAAAACAATTATGTTTCACAGGAAATCTTACCTTTAGAATTGTTTTCAGAGACCGGCATTACTTGTTTGCTGAAACCAGCCTGTTTTACATACTGAATTAGACAAACTTCCCTGAAAGCTAGAAGGCTGGGCAGCTTCTGTGTATCTTTGGTAACTAAGCACCCTGAACAGCATTAGTGAGTGACTCTAAAACAAATGCAATCTGATTGACAGCAGTTACCCTAGCATCAAGACTCCAACAACTGTTTGTTCTCCTACAGCCGCATGTTTGTTTACAATGATCCAATTTAATATCAGATTAACATCCCTGAAAGGGACAGCCAGATGGCAGCTTTCAGTCGGATTACCTGAGGCTGAAAGAAGGCTTCTTTCTGGTATATATTCAGGCATAGACTTTTTTTAGTGTTAGTATGTAAACATATAGGGGCACATTTACTAACCCACGAACGGGCCGAATGTGTCCGATTGCGTTTTTTTCTTAATGATCGGTAATTTTGCGATTTTTTCGGCGTCTTTACGATTTTTGCGTAAAAAAACGTGAGTTTTTCAGCGTCTTTACGATTTTTGCGTAAAAACGCAAGTTTTTCGGCGTCTTTACGAAAGTTGCGCAAAGTCGCGATTTTTTCGTAGCGTTAAAACTTGCGCGAAACGTCGCGCCTTTTAAGTTTTAACGCTACGAAAAAGGCGCGACTTTGCGCGCAAGTGTTAATGCTACGAAAAAATCGCGACTTTGCACAACTTTCGTAAAGACGCCGAAAAACTCGCGTTTTTACGCAAAAATCGTAAAGACGCCGAAAAACTCGCGTTTTTACGCAAAAATCGTAAAGACGCCGAAAAAATCGCAAAAAATACGAAAAAGTCGCAAAATGTTCGTTTCCAATCGGAAATTTTTCCAATTCGGATTCGAAATCGTGTGTTAGTAAATCAGCCCCATAGACAATGACTCGGTAATTTAGAAATCCAGCATTGCAGTTTTGTCTATCTGAAACTATGTTGGGAACCTCTAAATGATGTAAGGGGACATTTACTTACCGCACATGCAGTTTGCAAAGAGCAATTTTAAATGCAGTCGTCATGGTTTTTACCCACAAAGTAGAACAGATGCCGCACTCACAGGTCTTAGTGAAAAAAGCAGGAACATTTATTGTGTCAAGCTGACGTTTCGGCTGTCTCCACAGCCTTCCTCAAAGTGAACAAACATTGCAACAAACCCACATTTAAACCTAAATTGGCACCAAAATGCATCCAGTGATGTCACACAATTTAATTACCTATCATAACCCACCATCCGTGCAGGAAAAAAAAAACACAACTGTAATCAAAGAGAAAAAAAAATATGCAGAACAGTTTGTATGCACAATCTAATAGAGATAAAATAAATAAGTATAAGCACAAAGAGAAAGTATATATAAGAGAGAAGCGAGAAAGTAACCTGTATCGCTAAACTGCAAACCTCACACGCTGTCCTGTATACGACTCATGAAAATGGGGGACAAATGGGCGACAGATGGAATAAAATATCTGGGGATATACGTAACTCAGAATGAAAATTTTCTATATCAGATAAACTATATACCTATCTTTGATACAATAGATAAAGATATACAAAAATGTTCTAATATTTGTTTATCCTGGGTAGGCCATATAAACATTGTTAAAATGTTAATACTTCCAAAAATATTATATGTCCTCCAAAATATGCCAATAGATATCCCCAGAATTTTTTCCACTAAAATCAAAACGAAAATATCTCAATTTATTTGGAAAAATGCTAAACCTAGAATATCCTATGAAACATTAACAAGAATTAAAGATATGGGTGGTCTTGGTCTCCCATGCATAGAAACTTACTATAATGCATCACAATTATCTAGAATAATCCTATGGAACAATGGAAATCAGGTATCTCCAAGTACTAATGCAGAAAAAGTCATTATCCACTTTGACCAAAAAAATACAGATCACAAAAATCACCAAAACAGACTTAACAGTACATCCAACTATAAAATGGTGGCATAATAAGGAGTATGTTCTCTCCCCCTACCTATCTTTACTAATACCTCTATGGAACAACCCAGAATTTCAACCGGGCATAGAAAATAAAACACTTGAGATTTTGTCAGAAAACAGAAACAAACCAATCAGAATAAAAGACTTCATAGAAAATAATGCAATATTATCATTAGAAAAAATAAATAACAAACTGGGTGTAAACACCAACTCCCAAAATATATATGAGCAAATAACAAAATATATCCATTCCCTCCAAATATTAAACAAACAGAGAGAACTTACCTGGCTAGAAGAAATAATTGAGAGAAGATCCCAAATTACCAGAATTTTATCATTCACCTATAAGAAATTAATAAGAAAAAACAACGGTAAACAACGGTAAAACTTGGGAAAAAATTTGCTAAAATAACTCTAAAATATTTATATCCACAAAACTGCAAGAATTTAACTACAAATTTTTATCTAGGTGGTCCTACACCCCGGTAAAACTCAAACACATGTATAATGTGTCAGATATTTGCTGGAGGTGCAACTTGGAGAGAGGATCGTTTGAACACATATGGTTTAAATTGAAAAAACTCAAAAAGTATTGGAGCCATATTCAAAAGGTAATCGATCAAATATTTCCAAATGAAATAATACTTAACTCCTCAATAGTAATGCTATTATATGATACAGGTAGTAATAAAACAATAAAAATCTGATGTTACTAATCTCAGAGAAAAATCACTAAACAACTGAAATATGTCTCTTGAATTTTTATTTTGTGAATATATCAGGTATCAGACAATTTGTAACAATGTTATTTATGTTTAAAAGGACAATTTGGTAAAGCTTGATTTATTTTATATATACACTAATACTTACCTTTTATTCCCCCCCCCCCCCTCTTCTCTTCTGTACCCTTCTTACCTATGAAAAACAAATACAAAGTAAATGGAAAAAAAAAAAGAAAATGGGGGATATCAAATAGCCAAGTAGGGGAGAATAATCAAAGCCAAATAAGTTAAAGAACAAGCACTACTGAGAGCCGATCGTGGTCCCGTGCAGGGAAGCTGTGGTCGCGCTTAGAGAGCAATGGTGGCATATAGTTCAATGTGACATTCTTGTTAATCACAGGGGCTCACACATACACATTAAGCCAGTTCAGCGACCCCACATAAATCATAGACCCACTCTTAGTTAGATGTCCCATTTTTGAAAATGAGGAGGTCCAGTATTGGAAGCACGTCTTTCAAAGATGACTATTGCTCATTGTTGTGGTATATATTATAGAACTGATGCGTGTGTATTTATTGCCAACAGCACAGGTTGTTACATAGGGGAAGCAACAGAAGTAGGTGTAAGGAGAGAGCGTACAGGAGAGAGAATAAGTGAAGTGGACAGGATCATATAATGTAGAAGGAAAAAGGAATCTAAGCCACCAAGATACAAAGTATCTCGCAGGTATCAAACAAAGTGCAAAAATGCAGCAACAAACTATCAAACGTCATAGCAACAAATTATTGGTCGAATATCCCCAGTTACACACTGCAAGTATGTTCCAACTCAGTCCATCAGGAAAACAAGGATCAGTATATTGTAAGCTGTAGTGCATGTATTGCATGGATCCTAATAAAGAATGTAATGTCAAAGTTGTGAAGCTTTGTTACTGTCCTGTGTACTAAATCGTAATGTAAAGCACACAATCCAACTACAGAGGGAGGGCAAGTGTAAGATACTGGAGGACCCATATACAGTCAGCCCGTTAATGCTGAATACGATTCTAGTTCATTCAGTCCACTGGGGCTAATGGTATTCAGACAGTGTATCCATCTCAATTCCCTCTGTAGGAGTTTTTCACTATTACCACCACGAACCAAGGGGGGTATGTGGTCAATTATCATACATCAGCTAGCCAATGTGTGTTTGTGGATCAGAAAATGTGCTGCTACTGGTGTATTAGCTTCGGCCGATGTTAGTGCTGTCTGGATTGCAGACGTATGATTGGCCATTCGGTCCCTGAATGTTGTGATGGTCTTCCCTATATACATTAAACCACACGGGCATTTCATGAAGTAGATAATAAATTTGGATGTCCAGGTTAGCCTGTGTTGGATTTGGATCACCTGACCCGTATGTGGATGATTAAATGTAGGTCCTGAAATAAGAGCGTTACAGGTGGTACAATGGGCATTTATAGCAACCCAGTCATGTGGAAGGAAGCGAAGTGTTTGTAGTGGTGGATTGATAACAGTGGCTTGAATCAGTCTTTACCAGAATGCCTCTCAAACTGTGTCCCCTCTTGTAGGCAATACGTGGGGGATGTCTAAAAATAGGCTGTAGAGTGCCGTCTTTTTCCAGGACTGACCAATGATAAAAAATGGAATTAATAAGAGGTTTTTTGTCCGGTGTCAATGTTGTGGTAAATGTAAGTCTCTCATCTGTCGTTCTCTGTGGTGCTTTATCTCCTGCATTTAGAACAAGAGCTTGTGAAAGCGCACTGGCTTTTTGTCTGGAAGATTCAAGTAGCTGTGGTCTGTATCCTCTCTGTATAAAGCATGTCTCCAGTTCATCAAGTTGATTTTGTAATCGTGATGGATCAGTTATTTCTTACCATCCGTACCATTGGGTGAGTGAGTATCTCTGCAAGGTATGTGGAGGGTGGCAGGAAGAGAAGTGCAGCAACATGTTGTGGTCAGTGTCCTTTCTATAAGTTGTGGTAGTAAGAGTTGAACCCATCACGGATAATGCCAAGTCCTGCTGATGGACACCATAAAAGTGTCACAGCATTTCAAGGCAGACGCAAGTTTTTCCCTTACTAAGGTAAATGTGAAAATTATATGGGCATAAATACATATAGTGATCTCTAGTGGCCAAAGTGTAATGCTGCAATAATACAATATACACAAACATAAATATAAAGTGAGTAAGTAAAATTAGTAGATAAATGAGGAGGAAAAAAGCATTGGGAAGTTAAAGGTCTATGGAGAACAGAGAGTACAAATATGAAAAATGCATTAACAAACACAGAAGAACAGTAGTTTAAAAGAGTGCATTTGGTTTATGAAGTTTAGTAGGTGTGGATCTGAGCATGGGAGTCTTGGGTATGTAAAAAAGTCTCAAGGGGAGGTTATTTTTTCCACGATTCGCGTTTTTTATGCTAAAACTTGATTTTCACCATTTATTATTTGTCAAAAAATGCAAATGTAAAAATATGCCATCTAAAAGCTGTTGAGGTAATGTAGAAGTCATTGGGAGCTGTGCTAGGCAAATTGTAACAATCTTAATTTGTGGTTTTAAAGGTTTTCCGGCTATAAAACGTTAAAACCATAAAAAATGTGTGGTTTTCATGTTCTTTAAGTTTAAAATTTTAAATCATTATGTTGGATTGAAAAACCCAACATACTGTTCTTCGACTTCAGCTTATTCTTCTGCTTTATCTTCTTCTTCTTAGTGCCCCCCATTTTCTAAACGCTACTTCTCCTACAGTTTTAGGGGTACAACACCCAAACTATCCACACTTCTTCGCCCTATAGCGGAGCAGGTTGCTTGTGCTTTTCTAAGCGATCCCGCGCCCTGTTTTTTTTGTGATGCCACTCTAAACATCTCAATTTTTCCATTGACAGGGAAGATTTTCAAACTGCTGCCACTCTTACAGCTTTGAAGCTACACCCCCCAAACTTGAATAACATAATCATGGGCTCACCCCAAATGAAACAGCAGCATTTGTTGGATGACCCAAAGTGGGAGGGGCCAACAACAGCCAATCAAATTTCACCCATTGGGGCCGATTCACTAAAGTCCAAAAAAACTAGTGATATTTATAGCATGCTTTAAAAATATTATCACTTCTTATTTTTTGAGAATTAAGGATCAATTCACTAAAAGAACACTTGTCAGAATTAAGAAGCAATGTTATTGTCGTTATTTATCTGACGATGACAGATTTGGAAGCAATATTTTAAAGCTTGCAATATATTTATGCGATATTTCGTAGCACGTGATATTAATATTATTCCGCACGTAAGCATTACACATTGTGTACCACATGACTTCGGCCATTTTGGGCATTTCCGCTGTGAGTTGCGAGATGGAGAAGTTGGAAAGTGCAGCTGTGCAATCACCGCCTGTGGAGCTTCAAAAAAAACCCTTGGTGAGGCAAACGATGGAGAGGAGGGATAACAGCGATATTGAAGACAGCAGTGGCAGTAGTAAAAAGCTGAAAAAAATTAAGGATCGGCAAGGTAGGCTGGGGCATGAGAGAGCCAAACAACACACTGCAAAACACCAGCAGAGGCCAAAATCCTTAATTGCAAGCAGAAAGGAAAAAAGCAGCTTGTATATGAGACTAATGCCAAACCACCAAAGATACATGTGAAGGGATACTTCAAATACCTATTCCCCTTACTGAGAGCAGTCAGAGTGCTGGTCTTAGTAAATATGACACAACAGAAACTCCTAAGAAAACAAAAAAAATGTGAAAATTCTCTGATTTTGAAGGTACAGATAAAGATTATCTTCCAGAGGAAGCAAGTGAAGTGGAAAGTGAGGAACTTCACACCCACTCCTCACCCAAACAAAGCAAGAAACAACAGCATGAGAGCAGACTGAGAAATCTGAAATTTTCTGAATTTGAAAATGAGGCTCTTATAGAGAAATTAGTGCCACTGTATGACAGAATCATTGGAAAACATGCCGCTAAAACAGCTACTGCTGTGAAAAATAAATACTGGAGCAACATAGCTGACCACGTGAACAGTGTTGGTGCCTGTCTATGAAGTGTGCAGCATTGCAAAAAAGGATACCAAGACATAAAAAGGGTCGTGAAGAAAAAATTTGCTGAAGAATCCAAGTATAGGTACACATCTTACATTGATATTTCTATTTAACACTTGCTCATCTGCATTTCTCCTCAATAAGCTTTTCCTTTTGGCTTACTGTCTTTCCTTCCCTTTTTTTGCTTCTTTCCTGCTTTCTTTACTTTTATTTTATGTATGTATGTATGCATGTACATCACTGATCATTGTGGAAGCATTGTTTAATACAGAATATAAGGGAGAGTGATGGGAGTTAGCGAGGCCACTTAGTAGCAACTTGCAGCATTTTAGTAGGGTTTGTGTCAGACCATGCCTTAGTATTGTTACACTTGAAAGAAAGGGATTGATTGGGACAACAATGACTAACAAAAAGTGACTGCGTTGTTATGGGATTGCTTATTGTAGGCAACACAATAAAAGCATTCATATATTTTATTTAGGTCTGGAACTGGAGGAGGTCCTTCCAAAAAGGTTTTCTATACCACGCATGAGGAAATGTTGATGCCTCTTATCCATAGAGACTGCGTGACTGGTGTTGCTGGTGTATTTGATTCAGACAGAAATGTCAGCAAAGGTAGGTGTAATGACATTAATACAAGTGTATTTTCTCTTGAAGAGAAGCTTAATATTAATGGAATACAATGTTTTGTAGAACAGATTCATCCTTACCACCTGGCAGAAGCAAAGGCAGACAATCCTCACTTTCTACCATTCCAGGTAATATTGTTTGCTAATTTTGGAGGAAATGTGTTTTGTGTCAGGCTTGTGTAATGGCATGAGAGTGAATTGTGTCCATGTATATTGCAGGCGTTTCAATTACAGAATTGCAGTGTATTGGTAATAAGATAGCTGTATTATTGGACAAGTGTGTCTTGCTGGGTTAGGTGCAGTCAGTTCATCTTGTACTTTTGGCCAGTCAATCTTTCCAACTTTTTTTTTGCCCTTGCACTCTGTATGGAAAAACATTTGACCTTTTTTGCTCATTTGGAATGAATCAATGTCCACAAATACATTTTTTACATCAACTTGGTAAAGTTGTAAAATAAATGAAAAACATTATTGTCCATAAAGTTTTCATGTCCTGATGAACATCATTCAAAACACTGAAATTAAAATTTTCTTTTTTAAAATAAAGGTGGAAAACGTTGACTCGACTCGATTGGACAGTCAGCAAGTCAGCTCCGCACACAACACTGGAAATGGAAAAAAGAATGTTTAGTGCTGATGATAATACAAGACAGTGTGCTGAAATTTCAAGTGATTATGCTGTATTTTCTGATGATGAGAATGACCCCTCAGAATGTCCCCAACAACCACTTGTTAAACATAAGGGCAAATCCCCAAATCCTACTCTTCCCACAAAAATAATGGAAGCTTAAAAAAATCGTTTCCACAAGTCTCTCATTCAGTATCACAAGTCTCTCATGAAAAAAAAATGCACGTCCTTAACTTTGATTTGTGTATCGCCACAAGCTTACAACAACAGTCAGGTACAACAAGCCTCATACAAGGCAGCTCTGTTAAATCTGCATGAGCAACACTTAAGGCTCATGCCACACATGGTGTTTTTACGCTGCGTATTTTCTAATTTTCTCAGCGGCTGAAAAACGCCTGATATCATCATCCATAGAAATAACTTGAAAAGACTCGAAGCAAACCACACAATGCGGAAATATGCTAGAAAACGCCTTAGCACGGATTTTTCAAGCGTTGACTGAAATACGCCAGTATTTGCAAAGCAAGCTATTCCTATGTATACACAAAGGCAGCTGCCAGACCTAGCTGAAATACGCAGTGTTTTTTACTATTTCGCACTATTAGCACCATGGAAACGGGATTTGCTACGTCACCAGTACTAGGCTGAAAAACACCATACTCAGGGGCTGTGTAACTTGTGCAGCGTTTTTAGGCTGAGAAAAAACGCCACGTGTGGCATCAGCCTAAAGGTCCAGGAAAAAAGACCCCAAAAGGAAGTTAGTACATACAAATTGCCCCAGGAATCTCATTAGCTACTGAAAATTCAACACGTTTACTGCATTTTCTGTGGGGTAAAAACACAAAAAATACATTGACCCCCCAAAACCATATATTTTTGTAAAGTACACATTGGGGCGAATTCAAAATTGATACCCATGTCTTTCTACTCCAAACTACAGAACCGCAATGCTTTCCCAAACTTGCCGGTTTTGATGAAATACCTGAAAATCACATCAAATTTTCCACTTTCAAGCTCCTTATCTCCCTCATAACATTAGGTACCAAGAAAATACATCCTAAATATGAAATCGCAGGGTCCACTGAACAGTTTACTGCCCATTGTGCATAGGATTACTAAAGTATCTGGAATTTAGAGACCCCAAAAGGAAGTTAGTACATACAAATTGCCCTGGAGATCTCCTTAGTTACTGAAGGTATAAAGCCACAAAAAAGAAAGCTTGCCGTTTAAGTTCAAATTAAGCAGAGAAATCCCTGTCTAAGGGAAGATTTTTTGTTTTCATTTGATGTGTGAAGGTGTTGGCCATTTGTTGGTTGAATTTTGAGAAGTTGTGAGTTGATTTACTTTATTTAAAATCGAATTTTAGTTTCCCCCAGAAGGTGAGTCATTGCTAGCCCATTTCCCTTCACTTCCTTTGGGCTACAAACTGATAGATCCCCTACCCCTCCCCTGCACATGGGTGTCAGTTTCATTTGCATTTTCATTCTGTTTCAGCTTAAATCAATTACTTTTTTCTCAGATTGTTTGGGTATTTTTCTTTTCATCTTGCATTTTTAGTTTTGTAATGAGAGAATGCTAAAGGTAGAAGGATTTTGGAATTTAAAATCTTTTCTCAGCAGCAGTGCATCTCCCAGGCACCTGCTCACATTAACCCTCTCCCTGCCAGAGCATCTCTCCTTTATATCTACTTTTTGTTGATAAATAGAATTAAGCTTCCTTTTTTGTGGGGTAAAATAATGGGAGGGAATAAAAACAAAAATGATAAAAAAATGCCTCAGGGTCCTAAAGGTAAAAGACCTGAAAGACGTGGCAATAGCTCTGTAGCAAAGCAGCAGTCAGAGCCTGTGTTAAAAAGCCCCACTGCTTCTACATCTGCTGCTTCAGCCATTGTGACCCCTGCTAAAACATTTGCGCAGGTGGTAGCTGCTGGCAGCAGCCCAAGCCAAGTCACCACTGGGGCAGAGCAACTTAC
Organism: Xenopus tropicalis; assembly: GCF_000004195.4. Taxonomy (NCBI): domain Eukaryota; kingdom Metazoa; phylum Chordata; class Amphibia; order Anura; family Pipidae; genus Xenopus; species Xenopus tropicalis. The sequence goes on from NC_030683.2 coordinate 61,738,790, forward strand.
ACTGAAACATGGGATTCGACGTCAGGAGCTCCTGGAACAGAGGCTTATGTAAAAGCTTCAGCTGAAGTAGTGGGCCCCTCTGCAATAGTGGCAGCCAGCAAAATGTATGGGAAAGCAATAATCTTTGCCTGTACACTAGCTGCAGTACACACTTTGGCAGAGGGGTATCATAGTTGGGGGGAGGTATGTCCCTATAGAACCCCTAGAAGGGTTGGGCACTAGGGAAGTCTTATCCAATGTGCCCCCTTTCCTACAAGACCCCATATTGCGCACCCACCTTGCAAGCCCATGGGGAATTAAAATCAAATATTTCTAAAATCCCCTTAGGTTGCAAAGAGAGCAGACTGAAACATGCCCTCTCTTTTAAATGGCAGGTGCAACTGCTTTTTTCTCGGGGTCTGTTTGAGGGGGTGTTGTATAAAATTTTTTACAACACAAAGGAAGTGAGGTGTTTCCTTTGCAAGGAGATGGGGCACACTCGCCAGAGTTGCCCCAAAAGGCAAATTAAGACCACGGCCAATACTTGCACCCCTGGCACTTAACGTGCAACAGCTTGCCCTGCTAGAACTATCTCAGCAGGCTCTTTAAAGGGGACATCCCCTTCACTAGAGAACTCGAAGGAGGTTGTTACACAACCCACCTCCACAACTTCTAAATCTTCCCCCTTCTTCACTGAAGTTATTTAAGTGTGCAGCCAGTCTTGCAACTGCAGCAAAGGAGAAGAGGGGGAAGAAATTCACCACATACCCCGGTGGCACATCTCTTCCTATCACACATCAACATATCCCTGTGGGTGTGGGGGCACTCAAGATTGTAACATCTGCTGGGGTAGGAGCAGTGAGTGACCCTTCCTCTTTAGGTGGCAAGGAAAAGAAGAGGAAATTTAAGTTCAACCACCTGGTACCTGAGGAATGGGCATTAGTAGTCAATGACGGAGCACCCCCATCCAAGGGCAAGAAGAGCAGTGAAACATCTGGCCCTCATGTAGTGACATTGTCTAAACCCATCTTTTAGACTCAGTCAACCATTGCCAGACCATACACTCTCAACTCCGGATTCAGTAAGAAATAATGAGGTTAATGGTGTAGAGAGCCTAGAACAGGTGAACATGGGTCTCTCCACAGAGTCAGGGGTGCAGCACCTGCCTCCAACACATTTAGAGGTTCTGCACATGGAGTATAAAGGGGCACCCAACGAAACACCTGCAGGGTGGGTAGTCAATGTCCCTGAGGTGCTGGGTTTTCGGGACTGCAACCATACTCAGTTTTCAGTGCCTCAGGGTATTCCACTCCTGGAGGGGGAGAATATTGGGATAACCCCCATACTGGAATCTGCAGATAAGACTGTATGGGGGGATGGTGGATATGAAGGTGGATAGCATGGCAGACTTGGAAAAAAGCAACCATGTGAAGTCTGCTGTCCATGTGGAGGTCTCTTATCTTCCACCAACCCCAATTTTATTGCCACCCAGAGTCATCAGGAGGCAGTATAAAGGGCAGAGGCTGACTATCAAGCCTCTAAAGCTCCCCCTGTTGTGGAGGAGCTGATTCCATCTGCTGCACCAGACACCTCTGAAAGTGTTGCAGGTGAAATCGAAAGAGCACCTGAACCATTTGCAGGTTCTCCAAATGAAGGGTGCTTCTGATCCCATTCCTGCAACATCACGTGCAGATATCCTCAAAGCTCAAGTGGAGGAGAGACATTATCAATCCCTCAGCCAGGAAGAGCCCAGGGATGAGGATAATATTTTAGAAGAGGATGAAACAGGTGTGGCGAATCCTTCTGCCCCTCTCATCCCTGCTGAGCAACCTTGGTATAAAATTGGATAACAAACTGCGTATGGCCCTGGAGAATTGGCATGATTTGCCTTTAATAATACGTTCTGTGAGACATTATACTGGGGTCATAAAAGAGGACAAGAACTATGGCACAGCAGAATATCTCCATATCATTAAGTTCCACAAAAAAGGGCTGATTCACTAAAGTGCGATAAATTTTATCGCACTTTTTTTGCGTTAAATAAGACACAACAATTAGCGCGCGATTCACAACAGTATTACGGCGTGCGTTAAGTCGCGTATCGCATGCGTTAAATTTTGCGCTACCGCATGCGTTAATTTTCGCGCAGAAATGAATATGAACGCATGATTCACAAACACTTAGGCGCGCTAAATATCACATTGGTCTATGCGAATATTAACACCTACTTCAGGCAGGCGATAATTATAGAAAAGTACAGTTAATGAGTTTTTGGCAATAAAATATGAACTTAGCAGTGTTATTTATTCAAGTATGTGTTTTTTTACGAAATTTTACTAAAGTCTTGGCATGTATGTAATTTCGCTACTATAGCAGTAAATATTTAGTCGCCATAATATGCAGTACTATAGGGGTAAATATTTAGTCGCCATAATATGCAGTACTGTAGCGATAAATATTTAGTCGCCATAATATGCAGTACTATAGCGGTAAATATTTAGTCACACAAATACAATACTATGTATAGAATTTTGGCGATTTTTTTGTCGCGATTTTGTAATCTCGCGACTTGCGCCCATTTTGTAGCGACTTTGTAATCTCGTGACATGTGCGACTTGTGGCCATTTTGTGTCATTGAGCCTGCAGTATTAGACTGAGACATCATGCCTGGGGTTTCTGATCTGCTACCAAAGGAGAGGCGCTACATTGTGACCTTTTTCCTGCGCTCAGGATATGATAGGCTGCCGCTGGGGCCCTTAGGGGTCCATGAAAGGAAGAGGGCAATCCTGCACGAGCTCAAAGACGGGTTGCTCGCCAGGTTTGCCCTTGATGTGGACCTCTGCCTGCTTCAGCGGTTATGGTTGGACCTGAAGCGCAGGAATTCAGATCTGGTTGCTGAAATAGCGGAAGGTAATTATTGTACTTATTATTGACCTCACTCTTCGGTCCATACAAGAGGACATTGCCTCCATGAAGGCCCAGTTGGCCAGAGTGGAGCAGAAAGTTGATCTGTTTATGGGCAGCAAGCCCTAAGTTTTTTTATTTTTCTAGTTTTAGAGTTTTAAAAATTTTATTGTAAAAATAAAAGTTTTTAGTTTTGTACGTTTGAACTGGGTAATGTCTAATTATTTTGCCTTCCTTGATATGGTCTGTCTAAAATCTCCCACTTAATTTAAGCCACATTAGCAAACGGACCCCTAAGTATTGGGCTAAATATTCTTAAATGCCCCCCCCCCATTTTATTATCTGTAGCACTTCTTTTTTTTTCTTACTTATATTTTTATTGTTTTTTTTTGCAAATAAACATTTATACAGCACCTCTCTAGCACTTCTGTGCTCTCCCAGGGCAAATGTGCAAAATGTCGCCAGTTTTATGCTGTAAGTCGCATAGCAATTGCCGCGTGCGTAATGACGTGACAATTAGCGCACGCACGAAAGCTATCGCACTTGCGATAATTAGCGTGCGCACGAAAAATACCGTGCTGCGCGTGCGTTATTTAATGCGCGTAGAGTTTTCACGACTAAAATATCGAATGCAGTATCACACGTAAATTAGCGCAAGGGTGTTTATAGTGAATCGTGCGATAAGTCGCAAAAATTTAGACGCAATAAAATTTTTAACGCGCGCTATAAATAGCGCACGTTTTATCGCACTTTAGTGAATCAGCCCTAAAGTGTTTGTCTCAAAAGGCCTCTGTGAGGGCTAAAGCACTTCCTAATACACAATAATGGCCTTGAGTATAAGCACACTTAATACAAATGGCTGTCAGGAGCCTTTACGCATGTTTCAGGTACTCTCCTTTCTTAACCAAGGAAGATACTTTGTAAGTTTTCTTCAAGAGACTCATACCACTCTAGAGCTTGAAGCAACCTGGCATCTGGAGTGGAAGGGTAGTGCCTTTTTTAACCACCTCACATGGACTTCATGTAGGGTGGTGACCCTATTCTCTGAATCCTTCCAGCCTGAGGTGCTGAGTGCTAAATCTGTCATCCCAGGCCATGTGTTACATCTCCGGGTCCAGGACTTGAATAGCACATACAACATAAATATATATGCCGCAACTACCGGACCAGAGAGAACACGGTTCTTTGAAAGTTTGTCAACTTACGTGAAAACAATTGACTCAGATGAAGCCTTGATTATGTGGGGTGATTTCAGTTACACCCTGGATGCTCGAGCTGCAATGTGCTCCAGAAAAGGGACTCATCGGAGTCAGCACTGTGGGAACTCATTGCCCGCTTGAGAGCAGCAGGTGAGAAATGGTCATGTTTCTCAGTCCCGGATCGATAGGATATATATATCGGGCCATCTCATGTCACGAGCCAGGTGCAGTATCATTAGGTTGGCTCCATTTTCAGACCACAACTGTGCCTCTGTGATCGTGGCAGATGCACCATCACTGGCCAAAGCTGCTTATTGGCACTTTAATTACAGTTTATTGGAGGATGAGGGGTTTGCAAAGTCGGTCCGGGAAATATGGATGGACTGGAGGGGTTTTTAGGATAAATTTGCCACTTTGAGTCAGTGGTGGGACGTAGGCAAGGTTCACCTAAAACTCAGGAGTGTGAGCAGGCAGCGCAATGAAGAGATTGCATTGAATGAGGGAGTGCTTGATCTTGAGCAAAAGCTGTTGGGATGTGAAGACCAAAACCTGCAGCGGGAATACCTAGAAAAGAAGGAGACTCTGCGTAACATCTAACAGCGACAGGCTTGTGGTGCCTATGTACATTGCCGCATGCAGTTACTCTGTGACTTGGATCATGGCTCGCGTTTCTTCTATGCTCTGGAGAAGAAGAAGGGGAACCGAAAACAAATCACATGCCTCCTTGATGAAGATGGAACCCCCCTTGAGGATCCAAAGGCTACCCAGGACAGAGCTCGGTACTTCTATCAAAACCTTTTTTCTCCGGATCCTATCTCTCCAGATGCCTGCAAGGAACTATGGGAAGGGCTTCCAGTGGACAGCAAAAGGAGAAGAGAGAGATTGGAGAAACCTATCACTCTAAATGAGCTCTCTCAAGCACTCAGTTTAATGCCCCACAATAAATCCCTGGGATTAGATGGATTAACCGTAGAGTTCTTTCAGTTTTTCTGGGATTCTCTGGGACCTGATTTTCAAAGGGTCCTAACTGAAGCCCTTGAGACAGGTGAGATGCCCCTTTCATGCTGTCAGGCAGTGTTGTCACTGCTACCTAAAAGGGGGATCTCTGTCTTATTAAGAACTGGTGCCCAGCCTCCATGCTCAGCACAGACTACAAGATTGTAGCCAAAGCTATCTCACTCAGACTCAAGTCTGTTCTGGCAGAGGTAATTCATCCAGATCAGTCCTACACAGTCTCCGGCCAGACAATTTTTTATAATGTTTTTCTGGTTCGAGATTTGCTGCATTTTGCTCAGAGGGCTGGTCTATCCCCTGCCTTTCTCTACCTAGATCAAGAGAAGGCATTTGACAGGGTGGAACACCAATACCTCTTAGGAGTGCCCTGTCTCACTGAATTTCAGTGAACTTGAGGATCGTGTCCTCATCCGTCTTGGAAAATGGAAGTGTCTTGCTAAAGTGCTTTCTTTGAGGAGGAGGGCATTGGTCATCAACCAGCTTGTGGCCTCTCCACTCTGGTACCGACTGGTGTGCCTTAGCCCAACTCAAGAATTCATTGCTAAGATCCAGAGAAGGCTACTGGACTTTCTCTGCATGGGAAAGCACTGGGTATCTGCAGGTGTTTCAAGCCTTCCCTTGAGAGAGGGTGGGCAGGGAGTTGTGTGCATACGCTCCCAAGTGCACACTTTCTGTTTCCAACAGATACAGGAGATACCTTTACGCAGACCCTGCTCCACAGTGGTGTACTCTGGCATCCAGCTTTTATCACCAGGTATGCAACATGGGGTTTGACCGAAAATTATTTGTCATCGAACCTTAAGGGTTCTTAAAAAACCTCTCACCATTACCGGCATACTACCAAGAGACTCTTAAAACCTGGAGTATGGTCTCTGTTGTTAAGGAAAGGAGTTATTAAAGGGAGGAAATTCTAACTGAGCCGTTACTTTACAATCCATCTTAAAAGACTAGGATGTTAGAATCCACCAGCATCCGTCGCTGCCTTTGCCAGGCTCAGTTAACCAGAGTTGGGGATCTCCTGGATTTTGAGAGAATAGATTGGGTGCAAACTCAGGAAGTTATGCATCGCATGGAGTTCCAAACCGTCTAATCAAGGACACCATCTCCTCTGGCTCTCACACCTTCATTGATGAGGTTTTACATGCTGGAGAGCCAGATTCCCCTTTGAATGCCCCATGTCCAGCCATAATAATAGCACCTAAGATCTGTCAATCTCCTCAGGTTCCTCCTTCCCCCAGCCTGAGCCAGTTGGAGAATTTTACCTTGACACGCTTTTGTGACATGCCAAGAAAACTATTGTACTCTCTCATGCTCCAAACCATACACTTCCTTGCCCTCGTCTCCCACTATGATACCATCTGGAGGCAGGTGCTCAAAGAGGGCGAGAGACCCCAGTGGCGAGCTTGGTGCCCAGACCCACTGGAGACCTGAGTTGGAGAGTGCTCCATGGTGCACCGTGCACAGCAGAGTACTTGGTTCATTTTACAGACACCCCGGCTGCTTGTACATTCTGTGGCAAAGGTGAGCCCTGTTTCATATTTACTTTTCATGTGCCAGACTGCAACCTCTTTTGAGGAAACTCCACCTGCAGTTCTGGTTACACTTTTCCCCTCATGTTTTTATTTTTGGACACCCAGTGTCCCTGGGACAATCGAGGAAAAGACCTTCTCTCCAATTTGCTCCTGGCTTTGGCCAAACTAGCCACATTATGTACCCCCACATTTTGTAACGTATCAATATAAAAAATTCTAAATATGAATGCCAGGGGTTTACTGAACAGTTTGATGCCCTTTATGCATAGATTTACCAAACTATGTGGTGTACAGGGGCACCCAAATAAAAATAGTGCATATTAATTTTCACATATAACGCTCCGGCTTGTGCAAATTTTGCACCCTGTATGTGTATTATGTGCCATAAGACCCCCTAACAGTACGGACACCCTAGAAAACCTTATATTTTCCAAAAGTACACATTCTGACAAAACAAAAATGGGTAAATACAACTTTCTACTGCAAACTACCAAACTACAAAGCTATGCTAAACAGAACGGTTTTTATGACATTTCTGAAAATCGTCACAAAGCTTGCATTTTACCTCATTATGTACCCCCACATTTTGTAATGTATCAACATAAAAAATTCTAAATCTGAATGCCAGGGGTTTACTGAACAGTTTGATGCCCTATATGCATAGATTTAACAAACTATGTGGCATACAGGGGCACCCAAATAAAAGTAGTGCATATGAATTTTCACATATGAAGCTCCGGCTCATGCAGTTCTGGCACCCGGTATGTGTATTATGTGCCAAAAGACCCCCTAACAGTACGGAGACCCTAGAAAACCATATATTTTCCGAAAGTACACATTCTTACAAAACAAAAATGGGTAAATACACCTTTCTATTGCAAACTACCAAACTACAAAGCTATGCTAAGCAGCTTTTGTGACATTTCTGAAAATCGTCACAAAGCTTGCATGTTGCCCCGTTATCTACACCTCATTTAATAACGTACCAACATAAAACACTCTAAATATGAACACCAGGGGTCTACTGAAGAGTTTGATGGCCAATGTGCATAGATTTACCAAACTATATGGTGTACAGAGGAAGCCAAATTGAAATACAGCAGACAAAATGTCCATGTGCAAAGACAAGTAACAAAGAACAATGTGAAATGCAATAAAATTGCTAAAATCCAAAAAAAATCACTAAAATCGATGTTTTTTTTCCCCTCATAATATCTGTGGTCAGAATAACAGTTTTACAGACAAAGTCAAGTGAACAACAACTATGCATAACTGAAAATGCAATAAAATGGCTAAAAATGCAATAAAATACCTAAAAATGCACCAGAATCACAGAAAATGTAGTAAAAACACCAAAATAATACACAAAAGGAATTGTGCAGTTCAGTTAGCGAAAATATTTTTTTCAGGCAAGAATAAAAACAATGCGATAAAAAAAAAAAATTACAAAATTACATGTGTGTAAGTGTGTGCGTACAATAGGCAAAATGTGTTTTGTGTGCATGTGTGTGTAAGGGTGAGTACTGTAAATGCTGTGAATGTGTGAAACCCCCCAACTTCCACAAAAATGTATGTGTGTGTGTATTTGTGTAATAAGTGTGTGATTATATGTTTGTTTGTGTCTGGCACTTACCTGGGGTCAAGAAGCTGAAGATCACAGGGACAACAGCTGCACTGAAGGATCCGGTGAGTGGGCGGTGCAGGAAGGGAGGGGGAGTGGAGGAAGGGAGGGAGAGAGGCCCCTATGGGGCCCCTGGCCGATCGCGCCCCAGGGGCAACTCGTTCCCCACCTCTGCTTGTTGTATAAGGGCTGGGGAACAAGCGGGGATGCTCCCAAACCGGGAAGTGCAGCAGTACGTAGAATCTAACTTAAAGGGTTAAAGTGTTTAATTATACTTTTTCAATTTGTAAGAAATATTTTATTTTTCTATTTTTTATGGGAAAATTTGGTATTAAGCAATAATGTTAATACACATAAGTCCTATGTGCTTATAGTGTAATGTAAATAAACATTTCTCTTTTTGCTGTTTGTTGTGGGTGGGGGGAATCACCCGCTCCAAGGGACATGAGCCTTACTGGATAAGATTAATTTCTTTTTTCATATAAAACTTTTTTCAACTTACCTGTTGCACCTTGAATGACTTAATTATTATCGGCAATAAGCAGTTAGTCAATCCTAGTTCCTGGCAATGCAGAAATGTTGCATATCGTCACTCACTACTGCTGAGAGAAATAAAATAAATGAGCCTTTTTTTTGGAAGCGCGCACCTATTTTCACTGGAGATAAAAACAGTATTGTTTGAGATGTTGTTTTGTGTTTCATTTTTATGGTATTAAAGATTGTAGGTACATACAGGCAAAGTAATTTCTCCCCATACTCGATTGCCTCTTTGCACTTTGCATCTGCACTTTGGACAGGATATATGGGATGAATTGGGTCATCGAGGTCCTCAGCCACAAACACAGGCAATCCATGCTGGTTAACTAGATTGTGCAGTACAGCGCAGGCTACTACAATTTGTAAAAATAATACTAAGTGGCTCAATTTTACGGTAACAGGAGGGGGAATGTATATAAGCACCAGTGTATATAATCCCCGGGCTATCTTTCAAAGCTAAATGTAAATGAAGTGATAATGAGCTCACCCCGTAAATTATGTTTACCCTCCACCACATGACTTTAAAACTTTCCTGGTAATATTACTGGGAAATGCACTCACCAAAGACAAGCGGTGGTCCAGGTGCAGCGCCCTGAACCCGTAGCTTGAGGTATTAAACGAACACGCACTCCTTGGTCCACTAAAACTTGTCTTTATTGTAGACAGGCCCGGATTTGTATGCCGCCCCGCCGCAACAAAATTTTTAAATTTGGCTCCCATACGGAGCAGTCGGGACCTCTCCCCACTGCTCCGTATGGGAGTTTAAAAAAGCGCACTTGCGGCTGGTGCGGGGGGGGGGGGCGACCAACAGGGGTGGCCTCGGGGCGCCCAGAAGACAAATCCGCCCCTGATTGTAGAGATCTTAAAACAAAACAAGGACCATTTTTGTTTTAAGATCTCTACAATAAAGACAAGTTTTAGTGGACCAAGGAGTGTGCATGCCATTTCTCTTCAAACTACTACAATTTATCCCACTTTACTGGGGCTGTACATGGGACTTCCTCCCGATTTGTCCAGGTATCGGAAGTGTCTTTTTAGAACCCCAAAAGTTTGCTCAATAACAGACCGCAACTCTGACATGTGCTTCATTGAAAGCACATTCAGCCCTTGTACGCGGCCTGGGTATCGGGGTCATTAGCCCCCTAGAACAAGGGTAGCCAGCATCTCCTGAAATAAAATAAGACAGACAAGTTGCTGAAATCAAATAAGCTGCTTCCAGTCTCCCACTGTCAAAAGAGGGTCCGCTTGCAACAGATGTGACAGTGTGAGACTGATAGCTGACACTACAAGCAGCTGCTTTGACTCTCCCACTATCAACAAAAGGGCCCTTTTGCAATTGAAAACCATTCTTATGGCAGGCAGGCCGGCCCGCCCTGGTTTGACAGTGGGATACAGAATGCAAATGTAGGAAAACTTGTGTTAGACACGACACAAATACTTACCTAAAAGCCAAGCCACCCGTGAGGCATTTTGTCCGCTTTGAAAATCAGCATAAAGTCCGGACTGCTTGAGAATGTAAGCATTGTGTGAGGAGCCTGGAAATCCGGACACAATGCTCCGGAGGTTCATGCTAGCGTCACAGACGACTTGGATATTTAGTGAATGGTAACTTTTTCTGTTGCAGAAAATATGCTCCTTGTCTAGGGGGGGATTTAATGCCATGTGGGTGCAATCTATGGCACCTAAAACATTGGGGATGCCACTCACACCATAGTACTTTTGACGGTATTCCACTCATTTCTATTGGTGGGAAACTTAATAATATATAATTGGCAGACACTGAACTTATTGCAACCAGGACCTGGCCAAGGCACTGTGAAAATGTGGGCTGTGACACTCTCCCATATATCCCTCCAACTCCAAAATTTCCTATGGCAAAAAAATAAAGGGAGCACAGAAGTTTGACTATGCCAGGAACAGCATGGCTTCTGCGTGTTAGTGGCTGCAGATAAGGCTCCAGTACCTGATACAGGCTATAGATTGCTGCTCTATTTAAAGAAGGAAAGGCTAATAAAGAGTTAATCTCAAGCTGCAGGCATACCTTCAGTTGTCTCAATAGTGCCCTTAGGTCTCCCCATATTTCACCAGTTCAGATCAGAAGCCAAACAGGAAGAAAAAATGCTGAGCTGTGTAAAAAAAGTTCCCATAATGCCTCACTCCTGCACCGAGACCCAGACCAAGTGTACATGTTCAGATTATAAGACTATGAGTCAGCTTCCTGCTGATTGGCTCAGATCCACATTCCTAAGGGGGGGAGAAGGAGAGGGGAGAGAGCTGCGTGTCTCTGGCACATGAATTACAGACACAAGAAATCTTTTTACAGAGAAGTCAGTGCAGCATTTCTGTGAGTGCTTATGGCTGTATTTACATAGAACTTTCTGATAAAGCTTACTTAGTTTTCAGCTTTCTTTCTCCTTTAAAGGAGAAGGAAAGGCTAAGTCACTTGGGGGTGCCAAAATGTTAGGCACCCCCAAGTGACTTAGATCGCTTACCTTGTACCCTGGGCTGGTGCCCCTGTTAGGAGAAAAAAGCACCAGCCCAGGGCACCTGCAAGAAGCGCTTCCTCCTTCCTTTTTCTTCTGCCGGCGAAATCCGTGGGCCGACGCATGCGCAGTAGAGTGAAAAGTCGACTTTCTTGTTTAAGTTCGGCTTTTCACTCTACTGCGCATGCGCGCGCAAGCGAATAGGAAGTAGGAAGCGCTTGTTGCCACCCCGGGCTGGTGCTGTTCTCTCCGTACAGGGGCACCAGCCCGGGGTAAAAGGTAAGCGATCTAAGTCACTTGGGGGTGACCCCCCAAGTGACTTAGCCTTTCCTTCTCCTTTAACCTATAGCGCCTCACTATTTCCTTCTCTGTTTATCCCTCTAGAGTTGATATTTCCCTGAAAACTCTAGGATGCATCACTCTAGGACGTTCACATACTTTGATCCTCTTCTTCACAAGCCAACAAGCCAAAGTAGGAAGCGCTTGCTGCCACCCCGGGCTGGTGCTGTTCTCTCCGTACAGGGGCACCAGCCTGGGGTAAAAGGTAAGCGATCTAAGTCACTTGGGGGTGACCCCCAAGTGACTTAGCCTTTCCTTCTCCTTTAACCTATAGCGCCTCACTATTTCCTTCTCTGTTTATCCCTCTAGAGTTGATATTTCCCTGAAAACTCTAGGATGCATCACTCTAGGACGTTCACATACTTTGATCCTCTTCTTCCCAAGCCAACAAAAATTCGACTGCAAACTCCATCTTGTCTTGACAAATGCTCACGAACCTCAATGTTTTTTGAGTACTGCCTACTCCAAGTAGCCACCCCGGGCTGGTGCTGTTCTCTCCGTACAGGGGCACCAGCCCGGGGTAAAAGGTAAGCGATCTAAGTCACTTGGGGGTGACCCCCAAGTGACTTAGCCTTTCCTTCTCCTTTAACCTATAGCGCCTCACTATTTCCTTCTCTGTTTGTTGATATTTCCCTGAAAACTCTAGGATGCATCACTCTAGGACAGTGATCCCCAACCAGTGGCTCGGGGGCAACATGTTGCTCCCTAACTCCTTGGATGTTGCTCTCAGTGCCCCCAAACCAGGGAGTTATTTTTAAATCCCTGACTTGGGGGCAAGTTTTAGTTAAATAAAAACAAGATTTACTACCAAATAAAGCCCCCTGTAAGCGGATAGTGTGCATAGAGACTCCCTAATAGCCAATCACACCCCTTATTTGGCTCCTCCATTAACTTTTATGGTGCCTGTGTTGCTCTCCAAGTCTTTTTACATTTGACTGTGGCTCACGAGTAAGAAAGGTTGGGGATCCCTGCTCTAGGACGTTCACATACTTTGATCCTCTTCTTCACAAGCCAACAAAAATTCGACTGCAAACTCCATCTTGTCTTGACAAATGCTCACGAACCTCAATGTTTTTTGAGTACCGCCTACTCCAAGTAGGTGTTAATATTTGCACAGATTACCGCGATATTTCACGCGTTTAACGCTTCATACGTGTTTGTGAATTATGCGTTAATATTATTTCTATTAGATAATAACCGCAATGCGATGCGAATAACGCTTTGCGATTATTTGTTATTCGCATGCGAAATGACTTTAATGGGGAAATTGAAACTGCTGCCAATCTTACAGCTTTGAGGCTGCACTCACCAAACTTGAATCACATAGTCAGGGGGTCAGCCTGAATGAAAATATGATGGATGGATGCACAAAAGTGGGCCTATTGACTTGGCAGAAATTCAACCTGCTGCCATTCTCACAGTAATAACGCCGGGCTCCCCAAACTTTGCAGAGTTAGGCACCAGGTAACTGCCAATCAATGTCCACCCATTAAATTTCATTGGTTTATATTTAAACTGATGCCATTATTTGCTCAACTTTCCAAAGTTAGTCACTGGGTATTTGCCGGTCAAAGTTAGAAAAAGTGGGTGGAGTCACCAACAGTCAATCACATTTCACCTATTTACTTGAATTTTGCAAAGTTGGTCACTGGGGGCAGGAGTTCTAAAATAGGGTTGGGCCACTAATAGCCAACCAGATTTAATTTATTGAATTTTATTGGTTTAAATTTAAAATGCTGTCATTCTCACAGGGTGCCCACTGTTTGTCACTAGGTAACTTTGACTCAAGGTTAGAAAAAGTGGGCACACCCACCAACCACCAATCACAATTTACCTATCGACTTTTATTGCTTTAAATTTAAACTGCTGCCATTCTTTAACGATTAATCCTAGGGTCCCTAAACTGCAGAGTTAGTCACTGGGTAACTGCAGTTCCAGGTTAGAAAACATGGGCGGAGCCACCAATCACAAATCAGATGTCACTTGTTGACTTTTAGTGGAGAAATTTAAATTGCTGCCATTCAGACACTATTAAAACCAGGGTCCCCAAACTTTGCACAGTGGTTTTTACTATATAGAAAAAGTGGGGCGAGCCAACAACAGATCAGATTTCATTCAGTGACTTCAGGTTTTTCAAACCAACATGAAATTTGTTCTCAAACTTCCCTTTCTAGTTTTTAATGCCATCCCACCGGCAAGAATGTAAATTGACGGTGGGATGGCATACCTGTCACTTCGGTTTCCCAAAGTTGGCCAAAGTTCCTTTGAGTGGCAACTTTGGGAACCGAACCGACGCATATGCCATCCCACTGGCGATTTACATTCTTGCTGGGGGGGGATTAGTCGCCCACAGTAGTGAAGATTTATCAGAGATGGCTAATCTTGCCATGTGCCACTGCCCTTAATTAACCCATGTGCTTCTTTACTAAACTGGTCTCTGGTTAAACCCTTGCTTACTAAGGAGCATTTAGGAAGATTAGTCTCCTGATTCCGACAAGTGTATACATACTACTCCTAATGAGTGACTACTTATTGGTAGTGGAAAGAGACACACCAATTCCTGGTGCTACTGGCCCTTGTTGTATGTAGTGCTATATTGCAGCCTGTCCATGTTTAACTCAGTTTAGCATCCATGATATAAACAGTTTAGCAATGTTTACGAACTCTGCTGGGTGCTTGGACCCTCTTTAATACATCCCAGCACATATGACTATGTAGCAAGTCCTGTGTAATGCCGCTGTGTAAAACCTGCTTTGGCGCTCTGATGGTTTACTGTGCATGCTTGGCTCCAGAATCTGGGTTTCTGTTCAAGCATGCGCAGAATAATGCTATTATGCCAATGTGGTGATGCTAGATGTGTACACTGAAACACTTGTGCAGCACCAGGGCAAAGAGGTATGGGGGCACTAAGAATAGGGAAGCTGCTCATCATCTTAAATTGAATTAAGCTCAATGTTCCAAGTAGAGGATATTAGACTGAAGGAGGATAAGTTAACATTTTTACTTATATACTTAGGTAAGGAGCAGCTAGATAGAAAGTTTTAAGACAAGAAAGAGCAGTGTGTGTGGATGGTGTAAGAAGCTCTGAGAGGAGCGGAAGAGACGACCAGGAACGTGCAGAGAGACCAGTGAAGAAATGTAGTGAGTAGCAGAGGAGTGAAGGGATTTGAATGTTAGCAGAAGGATTTTGTAAGCTATCCTTTGCTTAACAGGCAACCATGCTAGAGAGCTTAAGTGAGGCTGAGCAGGTTCCCTCTTAGGAGAGAGCAGCAGGATCCTGGCAGCAGCGTTTAAGATTGATTGCATGGGAGAGAGGTGGGAGGCCGGTTAGTATGAGATTGCAGTAATCTAAACGGAAAAGAATAAGGCCATGGATTAGTGTTTTAGCTGTTACTTGTGAAAGAAAGGGGTGTATCTTGGTAATATTGCGGAGCAAAAAGTGGTAGGTTTTGGCAGTGTTATTAATATGATTAGAGGAGAGGGACTGGTCAAAGATGACCCCAAGGCAGCAAGCTGAATTAACAGGGTTAATGGTCATGCCGTCAGTAGTGATGGTGAAAGGAGGAGAAGGGCTAGGTTTGGGCGGGAAAACCATGAGCTCTGTTTTAGCTAGGTTAAGTTTGAGGTGGCGTTGGTTCATCCAGGAGGAGATAGCCAGGAGGCAGTTAGCAATATGGGTTTGAACATCAGAGGTTAGTGCAGGGGTGTCTAAATATATCTGGATGTGATCTGCATATGTGATATTTTAGACCAAAAGAAGAATAATGCAGCAGCGACTTCTCCTGCTGAAAACAAACACAACAAAACAAACCAAATTATGTGAAGGAAACTATTCCCCCCCCCCGCCCCCCGGGGCCAAATGTCCTCCACATGTCTCTTATTTACATTTTATTTGAATTTATACATATGGGTAGAAGGTGCCATAGTGTTTCCCTTAGACAGTACAGCATGGTCCCCTTTACAGAGCCCTGGTAAGGCCCCATCTAGAATATGCTGTTCAGTTTTGGTCTCCAGTGCTCAAACGGGACATTATTGAATTAGAGAGGGTCCAGAGAAGGGCAACTAAGCTGGTAAAGGGTATGGAAAGTCTCAGTTATGAAGAAAGACTGGCCAAGTTGGGTTTGTTTACAGTGGAGAAGAGGCACTTAAGAAGTGACATGATAACTATGTATAAATATATAAAGGGATCATATGATAACCTTTCTAATGTTTTATTTACCAGTAGGTCCTTCCAACTGACACAAGGGCACCCACTCCATTTAGAAGAAGGGAGGTTCCATTTAAATATTCGGAAAGGTCTTTTTACTGTGAGAGCTGTGAAGTTGTGGAATTCCCTCCCCGAATCATGCATTCAACATTATACAGCTTTAAGAAGGGGCTGGATGGATTCTTAGCAAGTGAGGGAATACAGGGTTATGGGAGATAACTCTTAGTACAAGTTGATCCAGGGACTGGTCCGATTGCCATCTTGGAGTCAGGAAGGAATTTTTTCCCAAATTAGAAAGGCTTCAGATGGGGCTTTTTGCCTTCCTCTGGATCAAACAGAAGTTAGGCAGGTATATATAGGCATCATGGTTGAACATGATGGACGTATGTCTTTTTTCAACCCAACTTACTATGTTAAAAAACCTCATTGGGGAAAAGCAGCGCAAGGGTAGCAGCATACAAGTGAATCCTTCCAAAGTGAATCATTCACAAGTGAACTGAAAAAGGAGTTTAACAAGGAGTTAGGAATTGACACCCTCTCTCTTCTGCTTATTATACAGGTAATTGCTGCACTATTTCCATCTCCACTGTGGCCCTGAATACTGCATTTTGCTAGTGTAGCCCACTTTTGTGACACTGCTGCTACTGCTGATATTTTTGGTACTACAGGAGTCCTGAGCCCCGCTTACTAGGGTGAACAGATGTTCCATCCAGGGTAAGTATAGGTGAAACTATAACTCCCCTCCCTGGGAACTTGATACTGTACTGTAATCCTTGGTCAGGGACTCCCAGCACTCCCGGTACCTTGCCCCTTCCGTTTGGGGTAGCTGCTTACCAGGCAGTAAGGATCCTCTTTGGTATGAAGAGACCAGGACACTGGTATGATGTTGAACCAGTAGAACGTAGTTTATTACTTGCAGACAGGCAGGTTATAAACACAATTGTATGTCAGGTTACACGCACTTCTCTTTGGTCGCCAAGTGATCCTCCTTTGGGGTTCCCTCCGGTAGTCAGGCCAGAAGACCCTCTCTAGGGCTCTTCCCGGTACTCCCGGCAAGCAGACACCCCTTTGAGACCTCACCCCGGTACTCACGCCCGAGCACCCACTGGATTAGGAATCTCCTAAACTGCACACTATACACCCTGACTCCAGTGATGTGGTGCTGGGGGATCTTAATCCCACTGACTCCTGTCAGGGCGATGACTGCCCATACTAAACAACCTCTCACTCCTAGAGCAAGCTAGTACCTCCTTACTACTATCTAAATGCTAACCCGTTATAAACCTCTGAACAGAGGGAGGTCCCGGGCTAGAAAATCTGACAGCACATGGCTACATTCCCTTATATATCCTAATACACCACCCAGTGGCTGTAACCCAAACTACAGGGATACTCCCTGTTAACTAATTACCTCCCAAACCACCCTTGGGAGCCTGTGCTAGGGGAACCCTCCATCTTATTGGTAATTGCTGCACTATTTCCATCTCCACTGTGGCCCTGAATACTGCATTTTGCTAGTTTATTGGTAATTGCTACACTATTTCCATCTCCACTGTGGCCGTGAATACTGCATTTTGCTAGTTTATTGGTAATTGCTGCACAATTTCCATCATTTCCATTCTCAGTTCCCAATATTGCATGCCCCCTGTTCCTGTGCTCCACCAATTTGTTGATTTTATGACCCCATCGTAAACTCCTCTACACAAACTTTGTAGTTCAGTGTATCTTTGGGCTGATCTTCACTTGTGCACTTCTCTCATCCTGGGACTCAGCTGATTGATATAATTTGTTATTTAAATAGCTGCAATCAGCTCTGATTCCCCAGTCCTGTGTTCAGGAGTGGCCCAGCTTGCTCTCCCTATATCTTAAGAGCGTCATTTGGGAAAGCAGCACAAGGGTGGCAGTGCACAAGTGAATCCTTCCAAAGTGAATCATTCACAAGTGAACTGAAAAAGGAGTTTAACAAGGAGCTCAACAAGAGGAGCAACAGAAGGAGCAACAGCAGAAGACCGGCCAGCCTCTGTCCA
The DNA here is from genome assembly GCF_000004195.4 of Xenopus tropicalis. Lineage (NCBI taxonomy): Eukaryota > Metazoa > Chordata > Amphibia > Anura > Pipidae > Xenopus > Xenopus tropicalis. The sequence continues at coordinate 61,756,632 of NC_030683.2, forward strand.
TTTGAATCGGGACCCGGTTTATTGGATATACCTGCATAATGTCATTGCTCTTACTAGTTTTATCTTTCATGTTTGTGCTTCCAAAGGTAACGTCTTCCTTTAGCCCTCCAGCTGACTGTCCCTACTCCATAGCAATATCTTCCTCTCTGCTCCATTCTAAACACTGCTGCTCTTATAATCTTTATACATTTTTGAAAAATCTAGTACCTCCAACCAATACCTCGCAAAAGCATAACAATTTTAAATCATTCTCACACCTCCTCTCCCTCTCCTTACTGCTACTACTTGCCGCAGGCAATATCTCTCCTAATCCTGGTCCTTGCCGTATACCTATCTCCTATCGGCCACGCAGTGCTTCTCTTCTGGTAAAACCCTCACAAACTGCTAACCTGTCTAACCTTATTCAAATTCCCACTCTCTCCTCTTCTTATCTCCCCTTCTCTTCTGCTCTTCTCAATACCCGCTCTGTAACTAACAAAGCCGCTTTAATTCGTGATCTGTATTGCTCCAAGTCTTTTCACCTGTTTGCCATAACAGAGACCTGGCTCTCTCGGAATGATAATGCTATTGAGGCAGCTCTCTCTTATGGCAGTCTTTGCTTCTCTCATACTCCCCGCATTACTGGCAGTGGGGGAGGGGGAGGGGTTCTGCTCTCCCCTCATTGCCGGTTTAAACTAATCCCTATACCTCCTACTTTCAGGTTTCCTTCTTTTGAGGTGCATGCGATTCAGCTGTTCCACCCTCTTTCTGTGCGGGTGGCAGTTGTTTACAGACCTCCTTCTTCAAAATCCTTGACTACGTTTCTCTCTGACTTTGAATCCTGGCTCTCTTTTTTTCTATGTTCTGAAACCCCTGAAATTATTTTAGGCGATTTCAATTGCCATATAGATGACCCTTCTCAGTCCTGGCCCTCTCAATTTCTCCATCTAACCTCCTCCTTTGATCTCCGGCAGTGGACTAACACAGATACCCATAAGGATGGTCATTTCCTAGATCTGGTCTTTTCCAAAAATCTAGATCTATCTGCATTTAACAGTGAGCCTTTTCCTCTTTCAGATCATCATCTTATCTCTTTTTCTATCTCGCACGTGTCTCCTTCTCCTTCAACTAACGCTCAGCCTAAAACCCTGATTCGCAACACGCGAATGGTTGATATAACTGCTCTCTCTAACTCTCTTAGTTCTAGCCTCTCCTCCTTCTGTGCTTCCTCTGATCCTGAGTTACTGGTAAATACCTACAACTCTATTTTATCATCCGCAATAATCCCCCATGCCCCCCTGCAGCCGCAACGTAGTCGTGCCTGTAATCCCCGTCCCTGGCTTAACCCTCAGACCAGATTTCTGTGCTCCTGTGCACGATCTGCTGAGCACATTTGGAGCAAATCACGTGTGAAAGCTGACTTCCTCCACTATAAATTTCTTATGGTATGCCTCCATACTGCCTTATCCCAGGCCAAGCAAGTATACTATAACACACTTGTAAATAATAATAAATCAAACCCGCAGCGCTTATTCTCCATATTTAACTCGCTATTTCAGCCTTCACCTAATGAATCAGTCATATCTGAACACACGCCCCAGGACTTTGCTGACTTCTTTAAAAGCAAAGTGGATTCTATCCGGAAACAATTTTCCCAACCTTCAGATACCCGTAATCTCAACCTTCCTAAATCTCCTCTCTCCGTATTCAGCTCCTTCAATCTTGTAACAGAGTATGAAGTTTCTCAGCTTCTCTGATCCTCTCCGCCTACTACCTGCTCACTGGATCCTATGCCCTCATCCCTACTAAAACAGTGTGCCCCTGCCCTTACTCCAGCTCTTACCCACATATTCAATTCCTCTCTGGCTTCTGGTACTTTTCGCTCTCTATTCAAACAAGCATGTGTCAAACCCATTCTTAAAAAGGCTACACTGGACCCGTCCTGCCTATCTAACTACCGTCCCTGCACCTAGCCTCTAAACTCCAGGAACATCTTGTCTTTTCTTGCATCGCTAAGTTCCTCTGCATCCACAATCTGCTGGACCCTATGCAGTCTGGTTTTCGGCCAGCGCACTCCACTGAGACGGCCTTATGTAGAGTGGCAAATGATCTCCAGACTGCCAAGGCCAAAGGACGCTACTTAGTCATTATTCTCCTAGACCTTTCCTCTGCTTTTGATACTGTTGACCATTCTGTCCTTATGCAAATTCTCTGGGTATTCTCTTTCTATCTCTCTAACTGCTTCTTCTCTGTTGCTCTTGCTAACAAATCCTCTACCCCAGTTCCGCTTGGTGTGGGGGTGCCTCAGGGCTCCATGCTTGGTCCTTTGCTGTTCTCCCTGTACACTCTTTCTTTAGGAGACCTTATTTTTTCTTTTGGTCTTAAATATCACTTATATGCAGATGACATCCAGATATATTTAGACACCCCTGCAATAACCACTGACGTTCAAACCCAGATTGGTAACTCCCTCCTGGCTATCTCCTCCTAGATGAACCAACGCCAGCTTAACCTAGCTAAAACAGAGCTCATGGTCTTCCCGCCCAAACCTGGCCCTCCTCCTCCTTTCACCATTACTATTGATGGCATGACTATCAACCCTGTAAATTCTGCACGCTGCCTTGGGGTTATCTTTGAACAGTCACTCTCCTTCTCTAACCACATTAATAACACTGCCAAAACCTGCTGTTTTTTCCTCCACAATATTTCCAAGATACGCCCCTTTCTTTCACAAGTAACAGCTAAAACACTAATACATGCCTTTATCCTTTCCCGCTTAGATTACTGCAATCTTCTACTAACCGGCCTCCCAGACTGCCACCTCTCTCCCCTGCAATCAATTTTAAACTCTGATGCCAGGATCCTCCTGTTCTCTCCGAAGAGGGAACCTGTTCAGCCTCACTTAAGTTCTCTTGCATGGTTGCCTGTTAAAGTGGACCTGTCCCCCAGGCATAAAAAGCTGTATAATAAAAGCCCTTTTCAAATTAATTATGAAATCAAAAGCCTTTTTCTTTATTAACACATCCATACCTATAATAAAAGCATTTAAAAATCCCAGCTGTCAATCATTTTTTTTTTTTTTTTATTAAGACTTTCTTAGGGGAGAGCATTTGCTGGGGGGTGAGCAGTTGAGGTGAGGAGTTCAGCAAAGGAGAACTACAAGGAGAGCCACTACAGACTGCTTATTGAAATTAAAGAACTGTCTAAAATGTAGAGCAATTTATGGATGCACTGAGGAACCATCTCTACTGCCATTCTCTGAAGCTACAAGACTACACCCCACCTGATAATGGCAAAATGCACTTCATTTCTACTAATTGTATGCATGATGCTCCCTAAGGTAGTCTCTTCCTTTAACCCCCCTGTTGTCTGTCCTTATTCCATCCACATATCCTCCTCCCTGCTCCCATCTACATACTCCAGCTCCTTCACCCTTTATAACTACTTACAACACCTCTGTCCCCCGGTTACTGTCCGTACGCGGAGGCACACTCATTTTAAATCCTCTGCTCACATCTCTTCACTCTTTTTCCTACTATTGCTGGCTGCAGGGGATGTCTCTCCAAACCCTGGGCCCTGCTTTAAGAACAAAGAGCCCTAAGGTCACTTTTCTATACTAATCCTCCTAGATCTTTCAGCTGCGTTTGATACGGTTGACCACTCCCGCCTGATGCAAATTCTGCATTCAATTGGTCTCCGTAGTCAGGCCGCATCCTGGATTTCTTCTTACCTCTCTAACCGTTTATTCACTGTCTCCTATGCTAAAAAAACCTTATCTCCAGTTCCTCTTAATGTGGGGGTACCCCAAGGCTCTGTACTTGGGCCGTTGTTGTTCTCCCTCTACACGCTGTCTTTGGGAGATCCTATCCGTTCATTCGGCTTTAAATATCATCTGTATGCTGATGATATCCAAATTTATTTGTCGACCCCTTCGTTAACAGTTGAAACTGAGAGTCAAATCTCTAACTGCCTCCTGGCTATCTCTAATTGGATGAACCAACGCCACCTCAAATTGAACCTAACAAAAACTGAACTAATGATCTTTCCGCCTAAGCCTGGTCCTGCCTCCCCCCCTTTTCTATCTCTATTGATGGCACCCTCATCAACCCGGTCTCCTTCTCTGACCACATTAACACCACTGTCAGAACCTGTCACTTTTTCTTACGCAACAGCTAGGCTGCTCATGCATGCTCTCACCCTATCCCGACTTGACTACTGTAACCTGCTACTAACCGGCCTCCCTAACTCTAATCTCTCCCCCCTACAGTCTATATTAAATCCTGCTGCCAGAATTCTCCTCCTCTCATCCAGGAAAGTTCAGGCCCTTCCCCTGCTAAAGTTCTTATCGTGGCTTCCTATTAAACAAAGAATATCTTACAAACTCCTTCTCTTAACCTTCAAAGCCCTCTATTCCTCTGCTCCTCACTACATCTCCTCCCTTGTGTCTCCGTACGTTCCTGGCCGACTCCTTTGTTCCTTGCAGAGCAATCGTTTGGTTGCGCCCCCAACTACTATTGCTGTTTCCCGCCTTAAACCTTTCTGCCTTGCTGCCCCTTACATTTGGAATGCCCTCCCTGATTTCCTCTGAAGAGAATCCTCCCTCAGTCTTTTTAAAAGTAAACTTAAAGACTACCTTTTGGAGCACTCACCCAGCACCTGATCTGGCAACTGGCACTTATATTGTAATGTCACCCACTGTGACCTACAGCACTTATAGTGCATTTGCCTTTTTGTGTCTGTAAGTCACTCTCCCATATAGATTGTAAGCTCTACGGGCAGGGACCTCCATCCTCTTGTGTCTTTGACTCTTAACTTATTGCAACTGTATTTATCTTGTATATATCTGTATTTATTGTTCTACTTTGTATTTATCTATTATTATCTTAATAATCCCGTTTGTATTAATGTATTCTACTGTACAGCGCTGCGTACATAAGTAGCGCTTTATAAATAAAGATATACATACATACATACATATTGCTTTCCCCCGCCTCTATGCCTTAGGCATAGAGGTGGGGCAGACAGTTACTTTCACTTTCAATTCAGAACTTATTAGATGTTCCTGCACCCCTCACATTCCCCCTCCCTCCTCACAATCTAATTTTGTAACCAGTGCATGGACATGGGTATCGGGTCCCCCCATACTGGCACAGAAACAAGATTTTGGCAGGATTCAAAGCTTGCCTTAATAACAGTGTCCACAAAATGGCGGCTGCCTGCTTGCTGCAATTGTGAATTCCAAGGCTGAAGAAAATAAGATTAAAATAATTTCTACAGTGTAGGTGAAGTTCATTTTGCTTGACAAACACAAAAGAAAACAATTTGGAATTATTTCTTAGGGTGACAGGTTCGCTTTAAGCAAAGGATAGCTTACAAAATCCTTCTGCTAACATTCAAAGCCCTTCACTCCTCTGCTCCTCACTACATCTCTTCACTGGTCTCCCTGCATGCTCCTAGTTGTCTCTTCCGCTCCTCTCAGAGCCACCGTCTTTTTACACCATCCACACCCACTGCGTTCTCTCGTCTTAAATCTTTCTATCTTGCTGCTCCTTACCTCTGGAACTCTATCCCTAAATCCCTCCGTAGGGAACACTCACCCACTCTCTTTAAGGAAAAGCTCAGCTGTTACCTTCTGGAGCACTAAAACATTATTTTGCCTAATCCTGTGCTTAAGGCCAAATGCCCATACCTGGTGCACTCTTACCTTCCAGTTTGTGCCTTTATGTTACCAAACCACTTAGATTGTAAGCTCTACAGGGCTCCTTCCTACTGTGTCTCATACCACATGGCACTTATTCCCTGTGCATTTTTATATATACAGTGGTGTGAAAAACTATTTGCCCCCTTCCTGATTTCTTATTCTTTTGCATGTTTGTCACACAAAATGTTTCTGATCATCAAACACATTTAACTATTAGTCAAAGATAACACAAGTAAACACAAAATGCAGTTTTTAACCCTTTCCCTGCCAAGACCGTAGGTACTACGTCGTTTTAAAAAAAGCAGTTGCCTGCTAACGACGTAGTACCTACGTTCTTTCTTCCTTAGCGCTTCTCTCTGCATCGGCGGCAAAAGCCGCCGGTGCAGAGAGACAGATGCGCCCCCAACCCCTTCGGCAACGAGCCGAGGGGGTTGGGGGGGATGGTCCTGCGATGCGATTATCGCAGGACCATCCTACAAGCAGCAGATGCGATCGCATCGCATCTGCTGCTTGTACAGCTTCCTGCTTCCCCCCCCCAGAGCCGCCTCCCACCTACTTCCTCGGCGACTGCAGGAAGGAGAAGCAGGGAACCGATCTGACCTTCAGACAGGTAAGTGTGACTTTATTTTTAGTTTTACATACTTTTACACACATTTACACACATTTATATACATTTATACACACATACAACACAATTTAGCACAGTTTTTTTTTTTGTTTTTTTTTTCCACTTTGCACACTTATATACACTCATATACACTTATATACACTCATATACACTCATATACACACTGTCACACAACTTTTACATGTGCACATGTATACACAAACTCACAAAAACTTTTTAAATTTTTTTAAATTTTTTTTCATTTTACTTCTTTTTTTTTTTTATTTCCCCCCAAAACTGTTTATTTTGACAGCGTGACTATTGGATCAGATATTCTGACCACTAATTATGCTGTCGTGTGACTTATTTTGTTGTTTCATTGATTTGCACATTTTTATCCCTATATTAGTATTCCTGATCTGTTTTAGCGTAGCTTTGCCATGTGCAACTTTGGTGTACAAAAATAACTTTACCTATTTTGAATTCATTAGAATGTGTACTTTCCAAAAATATATGGTTTTCTGGGGGTCCCTGTCAACTTTGGGGGTCTTACTGCATATAATAGGCCGTCAGGGGGCTCTGTGTGCAAAAGCAGAGCTGGCAGGCGAGAAATCCTTATGCGCTATTTTCATTTTGGGGTCAGTACATACCGCAGACTTTGGTATATCTATGCATATTGGGCATCAAACTGTTCAGTAGACCTCTGGTGTTCCTATTTGGGGTGACTTGCCTTTGTACGCAAGAAATTGTGTGAGATAAATGCGGCAAACTGCAACATTTTTATGCGATTTTCTCAAATGTCATAAAAACCACTAACTTTAGGAAAGCTTTGCAGATGGGTACTTTGGTGTAGAAAGGACTCTTTACCCTTGTTGGATTTGTCAGAATGTGTACTTTCTAAAAATATATGGTTTTCTGGGGGTCCCTGTGTAGTTTGGGGGTCTTACTGCATATAATAGGCTCTCAGGGGGCTCTAAGTGCAAAAGCTGAGCTGGCAGGCGAGAAATCCTTATGCGCTATTTTCATTTTGGGGTCAGTACATACCGCAGACTTTGGTATATCTATGCATATTGGGCATCAATCTGTTCAGTAGGCCTCTGGTGTTCCTATTTGGGGTGAGCTGCCTTTGTACGCAAGAAATTGTGTGAGATAAATGCGGCAAACTGCAACATTTTTATGCGATTTTCTCAATAGTCATAAAAACCACTAAATTTAGGAAAGCTTTGCAGATGGGTACTTTGGTGTAGAAAGGACTCTTTACCCTTGTTGGATTTGTCAGAATGTGTACTTTCCAAAAATATATGGTTTTCTGGGGGTCCCTGTGTAGTTCGGGGGTCTTACTGCATATAATAGGCTGTCAGGGGGCTCTGTGTGCAAAAGCTGAGCTGGCAGGCGAGAAATCCTTATGCGCTATTTTCATTTTGGGGTCAGTACATACCGCAGACTTTGGTATATCTATGCATATTGGGCATCAATCTGTTCAGTAGGCCTCTGGTGTTCCTATTTGGGGTGAGCTGCCTTTGTACGCAAGAAATTGTGTGGGATAAATGCGGCAAACTGCAACATTTTTATGCGATTTTCTCAAATGTCATAAAAACTACTAACTTTAGGAAAGCTTTGCAGATTGGTACTTTGCTGTAGAAAGGACTCTTTACCCTTGTTGGATTTGTCAGAATGTGTACTTTCCAAAAATATATGGTTTTCTGGGGGTCCCTGTGTAGTTTGGGGGTCTTACTGCATATAATAGGCTGTCAGGGGGCTCTGTGTGCAAAAGCTGAGCTGGCAGGCGAGAAATCCTTATCCGCTATTTTCATTTTGGGGTCAGTACATACCGCAGACTTTGGTATATCTATGCATATTGGGCATCAATCTGTTCAGTAGGCCTCTGGTGTTCCTATTTGGGGTGAGCTGCCTTTGTACGCAAGAAATTGTGTGAGATAAATGCGGCAAACTGCAACATTTTTATGCGATTTTCTCAAATGTCATAAAAACTACTAATTTTAGGAAAGCTTTGCAGATTGGTACTTTGCTGTAGAAAGGACTCTTTACCCTTGTTGGATTTGTCAGAATGTGTACTTTCCAAAAAGATATGGTTGTTTGGGGGTCTTACTACATATAATAGGCTGTCAAGGGGCTCTGTGTGCAAAAGCTGAGCTGGCAGGCGAGAAATCCTTATGCGCTATTTTCATTTTGGGGTCAGTACATACCGCAGACTTTGGTATATCTATGCATATTGGGCATCAAACTGTTCAGTAGGCCTCTGGTGTTCCTATTTGGGGTGAGCTGCCTTTGTACGCAAGAAATTGTGTGAGATAAATGCGGCAAACTGCAACATTTTTATGCGATTTTCTCAAATATCATAAAAACTACTAACTTTAGGAAAGCTTTGCAGATTGGTACTTTGCTGTAGAAAGGACTCTTTACCCTTGTTGGATTTGTCAGAATGTGTACTTTCCAAAAATATATGGTTTTCTGGGGGTCCCTGTGTAGTTTGGGGGTCTTACTACATATAATAGGCTGTCAAGGGGCTCTGTGTGCAAAAGCTGAGCTGGCAGGCGAGAAATCCTTATGCGCTATTTTCATTTTGGGGTCAGTACATACCGCAGACTTTGGTATATCTATGCATATTGGGCATCAATCTGTTCAGTAGGCCTCTGGTGTTCCTATTTGGGGTGAGCTGCCTTTGTACGCAAGAAATTGTGTGAGATAAATGCGGCAAACTGCAACATTTTTATGCGATTTTCTCAAATGTCATAAAAACTACTAATTTTAGGAAAGCTTTGCAGATTGGTACTTTGGTGTAGAAAGGACTCTTTACCCTTGTTGGATTTGTCAGAATGTGTACTTTCCAAAAATATATGGTTTTCTGGGGGTCCCTGTGTAGTTTGGGGGTCTTACTGCATATAATAGGCTGTCAGGGGGCTCTGTGTGCAAAAGCTGAGCTGGCAGGCGAGAAATCCTTATGCGCTATTTTCATTTTGGGGTCAGTACATACCGCAGACTTTGGTATATCTATGCATATTGGGCATCAAACTGTTCAGTAGGCCTCTGGTGTTCCTATTTGGGGTGATTTGCCATTGTATGCAAGAAATTGTGTGAGATAAATGCGGCAAACTGCAACATTTTTATGTGATTTTCTGAAATGTCATAAAAACCGCTAGCTTTAGGAAAGCTTTGCAGATTGGTACTTTGGTGTAGAAAGGACTCTTTACCCTTGTTGGATTTGTCAGAATGTGTAGTTTCCAAAAATATAGGGATTTTAGGGGTCACCCTACATTTCTGCAGCTTCTACCCCTCATAAAACTGCCATGTGTTTATGAATTAGGTAAAGATAAGCCATGAAATTAGTGTGCACATGGTATATTTGGGGGTCTCTAAGTGCCATGTGCTTTGATAAACCTATGTACAGTGGGCATCAAACTGTTCAGTAGACCTCTGGGGTTCATATTTAGGGTGTTTTATCTTGGTACCTAATGACCTGTAAAAAATAAGATGCTGTATAGTGGAAGTTTTGAGGTGATTTTTGGAAATGCCATAAAAATCATCAAACTAAGGATAGCTTTATGGCTTGGTACTTTGGAGTAGAAAGACATGGGTACCCATTTTAGATTCGGGGGAATGTGTACTTTCCAAAAATATATGACTTTCTGGGGTGAGTGTACTTTTTACTAGCTTTATCCCACATGTAATGATGTAAATGTATTGATTTTGCAGAAGCTGAAATGACAGAAATGATAGTTCATATGGGGGTATGTTCTCATTGGGGCCCCTACATGCCACATACTTAGGTAAACCTATACATATTGGGCATCAAACTGTTCAGTGGGCCCCTGGCGTTCATATTTAGGGTGTTTTATCTTGGTACCTAATGCTATGTGGGAGATAAGATTCTGGAAACTGGAAGCTTTGAGTGGATTTTTGGAAATGTTATCAAAATTGCCAACTTTAGGAAAGCTTTGCGGCTTGGTACTGTGGAGTAGAAAGACATGGGTACCCATTTTAGATTCGGGGGAATGTGTACTTTCCAAAAATATATGACTTTCTGGGGTGAATGTACTTTTTACTAGCTTTATCCCACATGTGATGAATGTTGATTTTGCAGAAGCTGAAATGACAGAAATGACAGTACATATGGGTATATGTTCACATTTGGGCCCCTACATGCCACATACTTAGGTAAACCTATACATATTGGGCATCAAACTGTTCAGTAGACCGCTGGGGTTCATATTTAGGGTGTTTTGTCTTGGTACCTAATGACCTGTAGAAAATTAGATGCTGCGTAGTGGAAGTTTTGAGGTGATTTTTGGAAATGTCATAAAAATCATCAAACTTAGGAAAGCTTTATGGCTTGGTACTGTGGAGTAGAAAGACATGGGTACCCATTTTAGATTCGGGGGAATGTGTACTTTCCAAAGATATATGACTTTCTGGGGTGAATGTACTTTTTACTAGCTTTATCCCACATGTAATGATGTAAATGTTGATTTTGCAGAAGCTGAAATGACAGAAATGACAGTACATATGGGTATATGTTCACATTCGGGCCCCTACATGCCACATACTTAGGTAAACCTATACATATTGGGCATCAAACTGTTCAGTAGACCTCTGGGGTTCATATTTAGGGTGTTTTGTCTTGGTACCTAATGACCTGTAGAAAATAAGATGCTGCATAGTGGAATTTTTGAGGTGATTTTTGGAAATGCCATAAAAATCGTCAAACTTAGGAAAGCTTTATGGCTTGGTACTGTGGAGTAGAAAGACATGGGTACCCATTTTAGATTCGGGGGAATGTGTACTTTCCAAAAATATATGACTTTCTGGGGTGAGTGTACTTTTTACTAGCTTTATCCCACATGTAATGATGTAAATGTTAATTTTGCAGAAGCTGAAATGACAGAAATGACAGTACATATGGGTATATGTTCACATTTGGGCCCCTACATGCCACATACTTAGGTAAACCTATACATATTGGGCATCAAACTGTTCAGTAGACCGCTGGGGTTCATATTTAGGGTGTTTTGTCTTGGTACCTAATGACCTGTAGAAAATAAGATGCTGCGTAGTGGAAGTTTTGAGGTGATTTTTGGAAATGTCATAAAAATCATCAAACTTAGGAAAGCTTTATGGCTTGGTACTGTGGAGTAGAAAGACATGGGTACCCATTTTAGATTCGGGGAATGTGTACTTTCCAAAGATATATGACTTTCTGGGGTGAATGTACTTTTTACTAGCTTTATCCCACATGTAATGATGTAAATGTTGATTTTGCAGAAGCTGAAATGACAGAAATGACAGTACATATGGGGGTATGTTCACATTGGGGCCCCTACATGCCACATACTTAGGTAAACCTATACATATTGGGCATCAAACTGTTCAGTAGACCTCTGGGGTTCATATTTAGGGTGTTTTGTCTTGGTACCTAATGACCTGTAGAAAATAAGATGCTGCATAGTGGAAGTTTTGAGGTGATTTTTGGAAATGCCATAAAAATCGTCAAACTTAGGAAAGCTTTATGGCTTGGTACTGTGGAGTAGAAAGACATGGGTACCCATTTTAGATTCGGGGGAATGTGTACTTTCCAAAAATATATGACTTTCTGGGGTGAATGTACTTTTTACTAGCTTTATCCCACATGTAATGATGTAAATGTTGATTTTGCAGAAGCTGAAATGACAGAAATGACAGTACATATGGGTATATGTTCACATTGGGGCCCCTACATGCCACATACTTAGGTAAACCTATACATATTGGGCATCAAACTGTTCAGTAGACCTCTGGGGTTCATATTTAGGGTGTTTTGTCTTGGTACCTAATGACCTGTAGAAAATAAGATGCTGCATAGTGGAAGTTTTGAGGTGATTTTTGGAAATGCCATAAAAATCGTCAAACTTAGGAAAGCTTTATGGCTTGGTACTGTGGAGTAGAAAGACATGGGTACCCATTTTAGATTCGGGGGAATGTGTACTTTCCAAAAATATATGACTTTCTGGGGTGAATGTACTTTTTACTAGCTTTATCCCACATGTAATGATGTAAATGTTGATTTTGCAGAAGCCGAAATGACAGAAATGACAGTACATATGGGTATATGTTCACATTCGGGCCTCTACATGCCACATACTTAGCTAAACCTATACATATTGGGCATCAAACTGTTCAGTAGACCTCTGGGGTTCATATTTAGGGTGTTTTGTCTTGGTACCTAATGACCTGTAGAAAATAAGATGCTGCATAGTGGAAGTTTTGAGGTGATTTTTGGAAATGCCATAAAAATCGTCAAACTAAGAAAAGCTTTATGGCTTGGTGCTGTGGAGTAGAAAGACATGGGTACCCATTTTAGATTCGGGGGAATGTGTACTTTCCAAAAATATATGACTTTCTGGGGTGAATGTACTTTTTACTAGCATTATCCCTCATATAATGATGTAAATTTATTGATTTTGCAGAAGCTGAAATGATAGATCATATGGGTGTATGTTCTCATTGGGGCCCCTACATGCCACATACTTAGGTAAACCTATACATATTGGGCATCAAACTGTTAAGTGGGCCCCTGGCGTTCATATTTAGGGTGTTTTATCTTGGTACCTAATGTTATGTGGGAGATAAGATGCTGGAAACTGGAAGCTTTGAGTGGATTCTTGGAAATGTTATCAAAATTGCCAACTTTAGGAAAGCTTTGCGGCTTGGTACTGTGGAGTAGAAAGACATGGGTACCCATTTTAGATTCGGGGGAATGTGTACTTTCCAAAAATATATGGCTTTCTGGGGTGAATGTACATTTTACTAGCTTTATCCCACATATAATGATGTAAATGTTGATTTTGCAGAAGCTGAAATGACAGAAATGACAGTGCATATGGGTGTATGTTCACATTGGGGCCCCTACATGCCACATACTTAGCTAAACCTATACATATTGGGCATCAAACTGTTCAGTGGACCCCTGGCATTCATATTTAGGGTGTTTTATTTGGTTACTTTATGACCTTTATGAGTTAAGATACTATAGACTGGAAGCTTTGAAGCGATTTTAAAAAAATTTCACAAATTTTGATAAAAACCAATAACTTTAGCAAAGCATTGCGACTTGATAGTTTGGAGTAGACAGACAGTTGTGCCTATTCTGGATTCCCCAGAATCTCTTCTTTCTAAAAATGTAACATTTTCTGGGATAAACTTTCTGTTAGCGGAATTTTTGGCCTTAAAATCTAAAGTATGCAGCTTTCTGGAGCAGTGCTTTGGAAATTTGGTAGTGTACTGCTGAGAGTTTTTGACCTATACATGTGAGAAATCTCCATAAAACTATATATCTTTGGTATTGGCACGTTCAGGAGACATGGGACTTTCCAAATCAGGTGTATTTTCATGCATAAAATAATTTTTTTTTCTGGTATGTGTGTTTATATTATGGAAAATATAATTTTTTTTCATTTTTTAGACATTTAGAAGCCTATATCTTGTTACAAAATTGGAATTACACAAAAATTCTACCATATTTTAAAAGCTTAGGTTGTCCTGAAAAAAACAATATATTGTTTTCCTGGGTAAACTAAAAGTCCCCCCAAGGAAAGGCCCCTAAAGTGAAACAGTGCAAAATGTTCAAAAACTGTCTGGCAGTAGAAGTTCCGCTTTGTTCAAAACGGCTGGCAGTGAAAGGGTTAAATGAGGGTTTTTATTATTTAGGGAGAAAAAAAATCCAAACCTACATGGCCCTGTGTGAAAAAGTAATTGACCCCTGAACCTAATAACTGGTTGGGCCACCCTTAGCAGCAATAACTGCAATCAAGCGTTTGCGATAACTTGCAACGAGTCTTTTACAGCGCTCTGGAGGAATTTTGGCCCACTCATCTTTGCAGAATTGTTGTAATTCAGCTTTATTTGAGGGTTTTCTAGCATGAACCGCCTTTTTAAGGTCATGCCACAACATCTCAATAGGATTCAGGTCAGGACTTTGACTAGGCCACTCCAAAGTCTTCATTTTGTTTTTCTTCAGCCATTCAGAGGTGGATTTGCTGGTGTGTTTTGGGTCATTGTCCTGCTGCAGCACCCAAGATCACTTCAGCTTGAGTTGACGAACAGATGGCCGGACATTCTCCTTCAGGATTTTTTGGTAGACAGTAGAATTCATGGTTCCATCTATCACAGCAAGCCTTCCAGGTCCTGAAGCAGCAAAACAACCCCAGACCATCACACTACCACCACCATATTTTACTGTTGGTATGATGTTCTTTTTCTGAAATGCTGTGTTACTTTTACGCCAGATGTAACGGGACACGCACCTTCCAAAAAGTTCAACTTTTGTCTCGTCGGTCCACAAGGTATTTTCCCCAAAGTCTTGGCAATCATTGAGATGTTTTTTAGCAAAATTGAGACGAGCCATAATGTTCTTTTTGCTTAAAAGTGGTTTGCGTCTTGGAAATCTGCCATGCAGGCCGTTTTTGCCCAGTCTCTTTCTTATGGTGGAGTCGTGAACACTGACCTTAATTGAGGCAAGTGAGGCCTGCAGTTCTTTAGATGTTGTCCTGGGGTCTTTTGTGGCCTCTCGGATGAGTTGTCTCTGCGCTCTTGGGGTAATTTTGGTCGGCCGGCCACTCCTGGGAAGGTTCACCACTGTTCCATGTTTTTGCCATTTATGGATAATGGCTCTCACTGTGGTTCACTGGAGTCCCAAAGCTTTAGAAATGGCTTTATAACCTTTACCAGACTGATAGATCTCAATTACTTTTGTTCTTATTTGTTCCTGAATTTCTTTGGATCTTGGCATGATGTCTAGCTTTTGAGGTGCTTTTGGTCTACTTCTCTGTGTCAGGTAGCTCCTATTTAAGTGATTTCTTGATTGAAACAGGTGTGGCAGTAATCAGGCCTGGGGGTGACTACAGAAATTGAACTCAGGTGTGATAAACCACAGTTATTTTTAAGCAAGGGGGGCAATCACTTTTTCACACAGGGCCATGTAGATTTGGAGTTTTTTTTCTCCCTTAATAACGTAAACCTTCATTTAAAAACTGCATTTTGTGTTCAATTATGTTATCTTTGACTAATAGTTAACGGTTTTTGATGAGCAGAAACATTTAAGTGTGACAAACATGCAAAAGAATAAGAAATCAGGAAGGGGGCAAATAGTTTTTCACACCACTGTATATATGTAGCCCACTTTTGCGGATTCAGTGCTGCTACTGTGTTCTTTGGCGCTAACAGGAGCCCTTGGGGGCTTACTATGGGGGACAGGTATCTTTTATGCTGTTTGGCGTGCCTCCACCCAGGGGTTATGTTGTGGGACTATAACTCCCACCCTGGGACCTTGATATAACTCTGTGCAATGCAGGGGATCCACACAACTCCCGGCACCTTTCCCCTCCCTGGGGTAGTTGCTTACCGGCGGGTAGGTGATCCCGGATGCAGGAATGAGCCAGATACACACAGGTTTTGATGAAATAGATGAATGCTGTTTATTTGGGTAGGCCCTCTCCAGGAGCGGCATACAAATCACATGGCATATACTCCTTACTTCTCATTGAGAACCTTTTCCTGTTGGACTACCCCATGGTACTCACGCCATATGCTCCCCTCTAGGTGCTCTCGGCAGGAGACACTCTCTCATAGAGTTCTCCCCGGTACTCACGCGAGGCAGTTACACCACAGGGACCCACACCTGTACTCTCGCTAGGCACCCTCAGATCCGGACTTCTGGACTAGCGGTGGCTTGATCCACCTACCTAGCCACTTTGTGCCCTGCACTCCAGCAGATGTAATGCTGGGGGGTCTTAACCCCATTTCCACTCCTGGAGGGGCAATATCCACCCATTCTAACTTGGTGTCCTACATGGCACTCCTGGAATGTCCTTTTACTTGAAACTACTATCTATTAACTGGGTATATGTGGAGAACCTCTATCCGAGGCACTCCCAGCACTAAGAACTAACAGAACATGGCTGCATGCCCTTTTATATCCCAGCACCCCATCTAGTGGTTGCTGGTGAGAAATGCAGGGAAACTCCCTTTTAGCAGAAAAACACCTAGGACCACCTTTAGGTGTCCAATTCCCTAAGGCCACCCTCTAGTGCCAGTCTAAGGAGAACCCATCCTAGGGGCCCCAAATCTTGGGGATCCCTACATATATATATATATAGAGAGAGAGAGAGAGAGAAATAAGTTGCTGGAAAGCTGCACACCATAAAATACAGATGATACCTGGGTGCCCGTGCAGAAAACGTGGATACACAAGGTTAGAATGACAGCACTCGCAGGCAGTTTTTCAGTTCTTCATGAAAAACTGCCTGCGAGTGCTGTCATTCTAACCTTGTGTGTGTGTGTGTGTGTGGGTGGGTGTGTGTGTGTGTGGGTGGGTGTATGTGTGTGTGTATATATATATATATATATATATATATATATATATATATATATATATATATGAAGAAAATGAAGCCGCTCTCTCAGGACTTAGGTGCAAAAATAAAAAGTAATTTATTAAAAGTAAGTTATTTATATATTTATTATATCACTTGTCCTCCCTGTGTGTAATTTTGTATTTTGTAAGATTGTACAGAGCTGCGTACCCTTGTGGCGCTTTATAAATAAAGTTATACATACATACATACATACATATAAAGTCTCCTAAAGAGAGAGTGTACAGAGAGAACAGCAGAGGACCAAGCACAGAGCCCTGAGGCACCCCCACAATAACCTGAACCGGGGTAGAGGATTTGTTAGCAAGAGGAACAGAGAAGGAGCGGTTAGATAGATAAGAAGAGAACCAGGATGCAGCTTGATCCCGTATACCCAGAGAATAGAGAATTTGCAAAAGAACAGAATGGTCGACAGTATCAAAAGCAGAGGAAAGGTCTAGGAGAATGAGGACTGAGTAGCGTCCTTTGGCCTTGGCAGTCTGGAGATCATTTGCCACTCTACATAAGGCCATCTCAGTGGAGTGCACAGGCTGAAAACCAGGCTGCATAGGGTCAAGCAGATTATGGGTGCAGAGGAAGTTAGTGACACGAGAAAAGACAAGACGTTCCAGGAGTTTAGAGGCTATGGGCAGGAAAGAGACGTGACGGTAGTTAGAAAGGCAGGACGGGTCCAGTGTAGCCTTTTTAAGAATGGGTTTGACACATGCTTGTTTGAATAGAGAGAGAAAAGTACCAGATGCCAGAGAGGAATTGAATATGTGGGTAAGAGCTGGAGTAATGGCAGAGGCACACTGTTTTAATAGTGATGAGGGCATAGGACCCAGTGAGCAGGTAGTACCGTTTCCAGGTTTTAACCCAGACAAAAGGGCATGCGGGCTGTGCATCAGGGGTCCACCAGACGCTATTTGGAGGGTTTTTGTCCAGTTTCCAGAATGTTGAAGACCAGGCAGAAGGTTTTGACTTGGACAGCCCCTTGAAAAACCAGGCTGTCCAGGTCAAAAAAGAACAGATGGCAACCCTTGCTAGGGTCCTATGTAACCTAGCAACCAGGCAGTGGTTTAAAAAGAAGACAGGGATATGAAGAAGAAAGTCCAAATAGAAACATAAATATTAAAACTTAAAACTAACAAAATTGTAGCCTCACTGAGCTTTTTGCCTGCTGGGGTCAATGACCCTATTTAAATCCTGAAAAAAGAATCTGAAGAAAAAGCAAATAGTTAAAAAATGATAAAAAAATAAAATAAAAAGCAAATGACTAATTAAGAAGTCACAAAGAATAGGCTATTCCATAAAATACTAAACGTTAACCTGAACTACCCCTTTATTGTTTGTATCCACCAAAAAACTAAAGCATTCTTCTGTCTTTTTATAATAGTCACATTACTGGCCAAGGAAAAAAACAGGTCAGCTATGAATGCTACTGAACAGATGATGCAATTACATAGTCATATTTATTATAGTAAGCCAACATCACCGCTGATGTTGCCCATAGCAACCAATAAGCAATTAGATTGTAACAAGCATCTAGATGTTAGAAAACATAAGCAAAGATGCGATTGATTGATTTAGGCAACATAACCAGTATGTAGGCTTACATACTATAACAAATTAGTCTTCGTCAAAAAATCGTAATCTGATGCTCCGGTGGTATGGGGTAGAGCTGCCAACCAACACGAAACACACACTTTTTCCATAACAAAAATGAAAAAGTGCGACCATGCACCCGCCATTTGCCGTGCCCAACATATACTACTGCACACTATCAGACGCTTATCTTTGAGTCACACGGTGTGCTCCGCCCTAGCTCGTAATTCGCCTAAGGTAGTTACGTTCAGCGTAGCTGCGTCTAAATACGTTTAGTGTGACGTCAAAGAATCGCGAGATGATACTTTGTGACGTCGGGTTTAGCTGTCCGGCAGGAGTCAAGGAGCTAGACGTTAACGGCGCTGCGGGACTTTTAAACAGCAATCCGGTACTGCGGGCTGTGTTAAGAAACTCGGGGCTCTCCTGGGAAAAGCGGGGCTGTTAGGTGGTATGGCAACGTTAATGTAATGTTATTAACGTTACATTAGGCCTTTAATGCTGTAACATTTGATGAAAATGCGGCTGTTCATTTGTTTTTAGATTATTATCCCTCAGCAGAAGAGAGAGGAGAGTTATTGTTAGAGATACATGCGATCAAAATGACAAATGAATGTTCTATGAAACAATAATTTATAAATGCATAATTTGTCTCTCAATGGTTAAGGATAACGTAGCATACAAAGGTATCGCCATGACAGTAATATAACTAGACAATGACCCGACTATTATTTGTAGAACAATATCAACGCTTATATATACGATTATATTGGTTAGAATAGATGAAGTGAGTAATTCATGTAATGTTTTAATGTCATTCTTTATATACCGCTATGAATAGCAGCATATACATTTCCACCAACATTGCAGGGAAACTATCAATAAAAAGGTTGATTGTGGAAAGAAAAGTAATAACGGTGAATAGGTAAAATTTTTAATTATAGTAAAGCCAGTATATGCTGTCAGATAATAGAATTGAGTCTGTGTTACCAAAACCAATACCCAACAATGTTTTAGGTGGATTAGTGGTTAGGAATGCTTCTTTTAAAGCACCAGGGTTTGAGGCTTTGTTGATGCTGGGGATCACATTACTTGGGCAGTGTTACTGCAGTTGGGGCTTTGTTTACATTTTATCTCCTCCTTAAAACAGTTTGCCAATTGATTTTAATAATAACACTGTTCTGTTTTTTTGTTTTTGTAGGAATGTATTTTTATTACATATGGAAGTCAGCTGGTTTGGGCTGCTCAGTCAGGGAAAAGTGAGGCGGGAGTGCAGAGCTATTGTTCTTAAAAATGTAAGAACATTGTATGAGGAGTGCTTGTAAATGTTTGTACTCACATTGCTTGTGTTTGGTGGGAGGCATACACTTGTGCATGGTTCAAAGTATAACAGACAAGGTAGAAAACAGGGATGCAGCACTATTACAAAAATGAGTGTACTTATCTGCTTTGGTATTTTAGGCTGATGCCGCACAGCGTATGGCGTATATTTTCAGCAAGCGGAAAAATGCTTGCTGAAAATATTGACATACGCTCCTACGAAATACGCATAAATGTACAAAATACGCATAAAAACGTGAGGTTTTGCATTCTCTCGTGTTTTTATGTGCATATCGGCTACATGTGCCTGCACCTTAGCGTATTCCATTCATTCCGGTGCAGGCACAGGTAGCGGCATATGGTGTGTATGGCGCATATTTTCGGCAAGCGTTTTTCAGCTTGCCGAAAATATACGCCATACGTCTGGTATGGCATCAGCCTTACAGTACTTTGTTTGGTGACTTTACCAAAGAGCTGATCTTATTGTGTATGGTTACTCTAAAGTGTCTTTTGTTATAACCCCTTCACATTATGAGCAAAGGATTTCACGTAGGATTTTTGATAGAATACTCCACAACAAACCTAGCATGTCTCTGTCATTCCCATAATTCTCTCTATATATTGGGTTTCCTGGATAAGATATCCCATATCTTCATTTATTCCTGATGAAGACCTCACAGTCTGTGTTACAGCATACTTCTAAACAGAGAGACTAGCTAATAGTAAACCCTATTATGAGACATCTGAGACTGGAACATGGCTTGTTATTAAGAGAGGGCCATCATATAATTGGAGTATAGTCAGGGTGGTATTGAGGTCCGACGCTGCCCTAGGCATCAAATCTTAGCCCGCCCTATCCATTCTTTCCTTGATCAGTGTATGCAAAGATGGCAAAAGGTACCCATCAACTTCGCCTCCAGATTTAGCCAGAAGTGTGTGCCGGTGATCTGTTGAGATTCCCCACTTCCAAAATTGTCATTAATCTTATACGCAACTGAGGGCCATTCCTCTAAAGCTACCGCCATAGGTATGGGCCCTTGGTGCCTATGACTACGTATCTTTTGTATACGAAACGCGTCAGGACCTTTTTGTTTTAAGATCTCTACAATAAAGACAAGTTTTAGTGGACCAAGGAGTGCGTGCCATTTCTCTTCAAATTGATGGGCCCTTGAGTGCCTATATTGTAAATATATTCTTGTGTATATTCCTTGACGTCACTCAATGTCAGTGTTATCCAAATTTCTGTAAGAATTTTCTTCATAACACTTCCTTTAACATTGTACATTTTGGAAAGCTGCTGCCCATGGCTTGCTTACTATAAGTGCCATCAGCCAAATGCTGTTACTGTGAAACTGGAGTAATTTGCCTTCAGTTAGTAGATGATGTTGATGCTGAATAACTGCTTGTTGAGGGAGAAGGGAGGATCTCTGTCTTCTTTTGCTTATATACAGGGAACTATAGATTTTTTTAGTATCCCATCTGCGGAAGGACAGATTATGTAAGGTATAATTAAGTTATTAGGTTTGGACTTATTGTAAGAGCGCTAACTCTTATAAGGTATTGAAGTTATAAGGTATTGAAATATATTTCAAATCACATTGGCCAACATAGTTCTATAGATAACAGATTCTGGCAGACAAATCTAATTGCCATTTATGAGGTGGGGATCTTTGGGTTGCAGTGGGCATGATTTACTTAGATTTGGAGATTTTAGATTTTGAAGTGTATACAGTACTAGAGATTTCTAATTACATGAAGAGATATTGCACAGAATAGTTTTTTTATGTGTTAAATGGTATTATAGACACATGTGGTGGAAGGGTTTTTTTATTTAAAGCTTTGCAAATAGTTCTTCACCATGAGGGTGATGTAGCTATGCCATGCCCTGCATAGTGATGATTGATGGCAGATTACCTTAATGTCTTATGTAATGTCTTAATGTATCTCCATTGAAAAACATGTTTTGCATATAAAACGAAAATGTTATTTTCCAGTATACATTAATTTAAAAGAATCAGTGCTTTGAAAGTTATTGGAACATGTAATTGGGCAGGGCAGGATCTGTCTGGCTGTTTAATTCAGTTAAGGTTCGCTCTGCTTAAATCACGTAGTGGTGCAACCAGGAAAAAACTAAACTTTAATATAATCAAAGAACCCATACAGGAGATTTGTGCTATAAAAGACCCTGTACTGCACACTCCCTTAATATCACTTTTGTTTTCATTAGAGCAACGTGAGCTACAAAATGATGTGTACCCATACCATGTAATGACCCTAATGTACTTATAGGGAATAAGCACATAGAAATTAATGTAATGCATTTTGTAAACACACTTAAGTGTTTTTGTCAGTTCCAAAGCAACCCCCTGTTTTGTTGCCTACTGAACATGCACTAAGCACAAGAAAATGTTGCATGTGGTGTCTAAAAAAAAAAAATAAAAAAAAAAATCATGATGAAACCCGAATGCCATAAAACATAACTCTTATGAGTACAACCAGGCAGAATATAATTAATTAGCAGATGCATTTAGGTTCATGCAAACAGATGCATTAAAAACTGTGTGTAATAGCCCTTTTAAGGGGAGCTTGGATACCTTTTTTGGAGATGCAAAGCATCCAGGCCTACAATTATATTCATGTAGTTTCAAATATGTGTATGTTTGTTTATGTTTAGAATATACAGGTATGCGATCCCTTATCCGTTATCCAGAAAGTTACACATTACAGAAAGGCCATCTCCCATAGACTCCATTATAAGCAAATAATTCTAATTTTTAAAAATGATTTCCCTTTTCCCTGTAATAAGAAAACAGTACCTTGTACTAGTGCTGGGCGGTATACCGGTATATACCGAACACCGTTTTTTTAAAAAAAAAATGATAAAAATGTTTAACTTACCGGCATACCGGCGTGGGCGCCTCCTGGCAATTTTTCTTACTATTTCCGTGTTGTGCGCGCTGACGTTACGTGCGCGCTGACGTTACGTGCGCGCTGACGTTACGTGCGCGCTGACGTCACGCGCGCAACCCGGAAATAGTAAGAAAAATTGCCAGGAGGCTCTGTGAGCTGTCGGGGTGCCTGCGGCTGCCTGGCCAGTAAGTTATATTTATGTGAAGGGGATGGGGGGGTGTTTGGGGTTGGGGGGGGGGTGTTTAGGGTGGTCACCTAATCATGCATGGGGAAAAAAATATACCGTCAAATACCGTGATACCGATATAATAAAAAAAATACCGTGATATAAATTTTTGGTCATACCGCCCAGCACTACCTTGTACTTGATCCCAACTCTGATATAATTAATCCTTATTGGAGGCAGAACAGTTGGGTTTATTCAATATTTAAATGATTTTTAGCAGACTTAAGTTATGGAGATCCAAATTATGGAAAGATCCCTTATCCGGGTCCCAAGCATTCTGGATAATAGGTCCCATACCTGTATACTGTTACACAGAAACAAGCACAGTTGCACAGTGGATAAGGTTTTTTGCCTTAAAGGAACTGTAAAACAAAAAATATTTAAATATCTTATAAATCACAAAACATCTCTAACATTAAGTCTAGCCTTTCCCCCCCCTTGCCTTTTTTAAATGCTTCATGTAGAATTTTAGTGACGAACTGCTCCATAGCAGGACGGCGAAAAGGCAACGGGTGCTTGAATTCCTGTGTGCACTGACCCGGAAGTTGTCTTCGTGTCGGAGGACCTTCGGCACTTAAGCTTTTTATCAGCTTATGTAGTTTAAATTTATGATCGCAACATTACTCCCCAAACTGTCTGAAGAAATAGAAACATAAATTTAAACTGCATACGCTGATAAAAAGCTTAAGTGCCGAAGGTCCTCCGATCTTGTAGCAAAAGTGTTGTTTTGAGTAGGGTCTACTACCAACCAACTGAACAAGATTGTGGATTACACCAACCAACATGGCCAGTTTTATTTCCATTAATTAAATGAGTGGACCTTTCTTCCTCATGTGTTTTAGCCATAAAAAATAAGCTAAAAAATAAATAAAAATCTGAAAGTGAGAAAGGTCCCTTCCACCCAGCAAGCTTCTGTCGATTTCTAGTCCAAAAGACTAACTTAATGTTAACTACAGTGTTTAATGTCTTCCACTTGCAGTCAAGTAAGAAAGATAGTGATAGAGATCATAAATTGTGTATGGCAGCCATGAAACTTCAGCCAAATGAAAGTATATAAAGTATACCAATATATTTTCAATTAAAGGAGAAGGAAAGGATAATTCACTAGGGAGTGCCAAAAGTTAGGCACCCCCTAGTGATTGTAATTGCTTACCAGAAACTTCTGGCCAGTGTTCCCTTTATAAAAAAGATGCACCAGCCTGGGGTAAATGCAGACAAGCAATCTTCTTCCTTCCTTCACCTTTTAGGGTGACTAATCTCCCCGAGTTGCCATCAGTTGCCATCCCACAGGCGACTTACATTTTCGCTGGTGGGATGGCAATTCGGGGAGATTAGTCGCCCGCGAACAGGGAGATTTGTTGCGGGCGACTAATCTCCCTGTGTGCCAGAGCCCTTACAGTGATCCCGGGGCCCGTGCATGCGCAGTAGAATGAAAAAGCAGGTTTTTTTTTTGTTAACGTTTGGCTTTCCATTCTACTGCGCATGCATGAAGACCTACTGGCTACGCAGTTTTCTCCTAACAGGAGCACTGACTGGGGGTTCCAGAGAAGGGATTACAATCCTAATATTGGGGGGGTGCCTAATATTATGGCACCCCCTCCCAGTGATTGTAACTTTCCTTCTCTCTTAAAGGACATGTAAACCCCACACAATAAAATGTAATCAGTGAATAGCCTCTTTGAAGTCTTTTAATACCTGCCACACTGGTTGTCCAGAGGTTAATAATAAGGCTGCAACATCCCCTTCCGCCGCACTCAGCCCCCTCCCTCAGAAATTCGCTTTGGCTGTTTGCTTGTGGGCATGCTCAGTTGTTCTAAGCTCAGATTACTAAACACGCCCTCCAGTCTAGCAACCAGTGAAAAGATATCATTGCTGGTTCCCATAGAAACCCATCCCCAACTGTCTGCTTTAATTTTTTTCTCCTAACCTCCACTCCTGAGCTCAGCTAAAACAAAGCAGAACTTTATCATAGACAGTTCTGCCTGTGTGAGCCTGCATTCTTGATGAAATGTATGCTGAATAAGGGTCTTTGTGCATTTATGCGGTTTGCAGATTTAAACATATCTGATTAAGTGCAAAGTTATAATATAAACGCAAACTATCTACTGAATGGTAGTGTGTTGGGGGTATCCCTAATGGAGAAGGATCTAGGGGTTTTTGTAGATAACAAGTTGTCTAATTCCAGGCAGTGTCATTCGGTGGCTAATAAAGCAAATAAAGTGCTGTCTTGTATAAAAAAGGGCATTGACTCAAGGGATGAAAACATAATTTTGCCTCTTTATAGGTCCCTGGTAAGGCCTCACCTTGAGTATGCGGTGCAGTTTTGGGCTCCAGTCCTTATCCTTTAAGAAGGATATTAATGAGCTGGAGGGAGTGCAGAGACGTGCAACTAAACTGGTAAAGGAGATGGAAGATTTAAGCTATGAGGTTAGACTGTCGAGGTTGGGGTTGTTTTCTCTGGAAAAGAGGCGCTTGCAAGGGGACATGATTACTCTGTACAAGTACATTAGAGGGAAATATAGGCAGATAGGGGATGTTCTTTTTTTCCCCATCAAAACGATCAACGCACCAGAGGCCACCCCTTTAGGTTAGAGGAACGGCGCTTCCATTTGAAGCAGCGTAGGTGGTTTTTCATGGTGAGGGCAGTGAGGTTGTGGAATGCCCTTCCTAGAGATGTGGTAATGGCAGATTCTGTTAATGCTTTTAAGGGGGGCCTGGATAAGTTTTTGAACAAGCAGAATATCCAAGGCTATTGTGATACTAATATCTACAGTTAGTATTAGTGGTTGTATATATAGTTTATGTATGTGAATGTATAGATTGGTAAGTATAGGTTGTGTGTGCTGGGTTAACTCTGGTCTTTTTTCAACCCTATGTAACTATGTATCAGAGGAAACATAGCCACCGGGTGAAAGCTACTATTTGCTTTAGGAAAATGGCAAACTGAGGGGATATATGTAGTACAAATGATGCCATTTGGGTGGGGCACACATGCCCAACTGATATACATTGTAAACAAATGTAGGCTTTACATGTCCTTTAAAATAAAAAATATGTTGTTTTTATGGTTATCCAATTATGAGACCTGGGGTCCCCAGTTAAGGGGTCTTTTCTTAATTTGGATCTCCATACATTTGGAGACAAATTAAATAAATCCAACAGGGTTGTTTCAGCTTTAACAGACAGAAATCAGAAATAATTATAACTTAGCTGGAATCAAGTACAAAGTACTGTTTTAGTATAACAGAGAAAATGTAAATAATTAAAAAAAATATATATAATTATTTGACTTTTCCACACTTTGGAGCTTTATTGATAACTGGTTTCTGGAAAACAGATCCCATACCAGTATTTAATTTCATCTTGTTGCACATCAGCCCCAGTCTTGAAGGTTTGTAGAAATATATTACAAGACTTTAAGATTACACAATAAAATGTTATATCACTAATCCTCCATTCTTCTGATTGTGTTTCAATAGAGTTTCTGATCTAGAGAAGCTTGGTTTGGATGAAGCCACTGGGGTAAATGCTCGTGTAATCATGAGCCGAAGCAAGCGTGACAGCAACTTCTCTGTCTTTGAGATAGGAGATTCCACTTTTACTGTTCTCAAGCGATACCAAAATCTGAAGCCTATTGGATCTGGAGCACAGGGAATAGTATGGTGAGGAAATATATTTTATTTAAATGTTATGCCCTTTTTGTGTTATATAGGTGTCTCAGAATCTGTCTTGTGTTGGGGTTTGTAAAAGCCTATTTTAGGATCAGTAACTTAAATGAAAATAAGGAAAAAGTATGTACATTTTTCATAAGTCTACTTATGAGAGACAGTTTTATGTTATTAAAAGCTATTGAAGATTTTTTTTTCTCCTGCTATTGTTTTGCCTGGTCTTTTCCAGGTTTTTTTTTTTGCTTACCCAGTTCATAATGTCCATATGTCCCAGCCCTGTTAAAGGTGCAGTTTACTGCAAAAGTTAAACTTTTGCTATAATTTTAACAGCAGTGTGCCCAATAATTTCTTTGGCCATGTGTGGAAAAATGATTTCTTGTGCATTCTTTCAAAACTGTGCATGCTAAAATTACCTTTAATGCATACTTTTTAAAAATTGTGGCAGAGAGGACACTTAAGGTCCCTACCTACGGATTATAATGAGGAGCATAGATAAAGTCGGTCAACAAGCCGATGCGGTCCCCGATCCGACTAGATTTTCTAACCTGCCCAATCGAGATCTGGACGATTTCAGGCCAGATATCAGTCGGGCTGGCTCGTCGGAAGTGCCCATACACGGGCCGATTAGCTGCCAAATCGGTCCAAGGGACCGTTATCGGCAGTTACTATCGGCCCGTGTATGGGGACATTTAGTCAGAATAAGTATGTGTACAGGTATAGGGTCTGTTATCCTGAACGCTCAGGACCTGAGGCTCTCCGGGTAAGGGATCTTTTCATACTTTGGGCCACCATTTTGCAAGTCTGCTAAGAATCATTAATAATCATTAACATTAAGTAAAGCAAATATATTTGTTTTGACACCTATATCGATTCAGGCAGGTTAGTTAAGAGCAAGTACACACTATTGTTTTAGTACTACATACATAAAGAAACTCATTTAGAAAAATAAGAATAAATTGCTTAGATTGGACTCTATGGGAGATGACCATCCCATAATGGAGAGCTTTGTAGATCACAGGTTTCTGGATAACAGATTCCATACCTGTAGTAAATTGTGTTGTCACAGAATATTCATTGAGCATATTGGCCTCAAAATATGTATAGTTTTATGGAGATTTTAGACTTCAATATATAATAAATATACACTACACTAGTTCACAAGTAGGTTTATTCCAGGAATCCATATATTTTTGAAAACCACACATTCTAATAGATGCAAAATGGTCTTTCTAGGCCAAACTAACCAAATCACAAAGCTTTGCCAAACTTAGGAGTTTTGAATACATTTCTT
Source organism: Xenopus tropicalis (assembly GCF_000004195.4). Taxonomy (NCBI): domain Eukaryota; kingdom Metazoa; phylum Chordata; class Amphibia; order Anura; family Pipidae; genus Xenopus; species Xenopus tropicalis. The sequence continues at coordinate 61,784,339 of NC_030683.2, forward strand.
GAGATTGCCTCAAAGCTTCCATTTGCTTCAAAAAGTGTCCCAAAGCTTGCATTTTACACCATCATATGTCTCTCATATCCCGACATACCAAGATAAAATGCTCTAAATATGAATCCCACGGTACTTCTAAACAGTTTGATGTCCAGTATCCATAGATCTACCAAACTATGTGGCATGTAGAGACAACAAAACAAAAATATTGTGCACAAAATTTTCCTGGCCAAAAATAAGAAATCAAAAATAATGCAGAATGCAGTAAAATCACAACACAAAATGGAATAAAATTCTAAATATATTTCACAGTGTTATTAGCAAATAAGCTATTTACATAATTGCCAATACAATATTTTTTAGAGCAAAAAAGATACAGCAAAAAAAGTGTGTACACATGGCTAATTGTGCGACATGTGCATTTGAGAGTATGTAGGTGCTGTAAGTGTGCACCCCTCCCCCCAATATGGAGCTGCAGGAGGACCCCAGGATTCAAAGGAGGGCCACCCAGGTGATGTTTATGCAGAACCTGTGATTCTGAAATGTGCCTTACTGTACTTTATTTACTTTGTACAGTGCTGCCTATGATGCAGTTCTGGAGAGACATGTTGCCATCAAAAAACTGAGCCGGCCATTCCAGAATCAAACCCATGCCAAGAGAGCTTATCGAGAACTTGTGCTTATGAAATGTGTCAACCACAAGAATGTAAGTTTTTCCAACATCCAAAACCTAGTAGAATCTAGCTTGTCAAATTACACATAATAACCAAGAAAGTAAATTGTAATTATTGTTCTTGAAAAATATAGTGTTTTGTCATTTTTACTTTAAGTATGTATTGGAAAATGACAGGATATTAGTTTTTCAAATAAAGCTAACTGACTCTTTTTTAGTTTCTGATTCTCCTGACATTTGAATCTGGTCTTCACCATGGTTGCACTCAACAACCTTCTAGCACTTGCTGGTTAGTCAGAAAGTGCATGTGTATGACATCAGCATGCCAGATGCCCAGTTCTAATTGTCAGGGAGTCCAGAGCACACAGTGATGGCACCTTCTCATTCTATATGTAGAAATGCAGAGGAACACTGGAAATAAAACTGACCATACTTCAAGATCTCCTTGCTTTCTAAGGTCATTAAGACAGATGATCTTTGCCCAGTTTAACCTCCCTAGTGGTAGACTGGCACAGACCTGTTTGTCTACACCAGCTACGGTTATATATTAGTAGGGAATTGTTTTAGGCACATACATGGGCAAAAAACTGAGGGAAAGGACTGCACTGTCCAGGGACATTATAAGAAAAGGGGATCTATTATACTCACTGAAGTCTTTTCTTGTAGTCCCATAACAACAGCACAAGGAGACCCTCCCATTTTATATCTGTTTTGCAATATGCTCTGCTAGTTGTAAATAATTGGGAGGGGTTAATGCAGGCAAGAGGGGGAGCCCCAGTGGGCAGCAACATTAATTTGTTTTGATTGCCATCCTGCCTCCTAAAGAGCAGAGTGCATTAACTCACTTGTCACCTGTGCTTACCGTACATCACTGCAAGAAATTCTTTGAGTATAATAAATCCCCCTTTTTTTCAGTTACATCATTAATCATTTCATGATGAAGTTTACCTCCGTTGAGGTAGAGACCACCCCAGAATATATTTCTTTCATCATATTGAGCTGTGGTTTACATAAACATAACACTGTTATGGTAAAACAGTGCAGCACAAATCATGCAAAAAATATTCCCTATTCTTTAGCGCACATTTTAGCAATGAAAAGTAGTTGTGTTCTATTGAAGACTATACAACAGTTCTTAGTTCGGGAGTGTAAAGCACAAAAATGGATGCAAATTTTCCCCCAAAATTCTAGTGTAATAGTGGGCACATGCAAAATTGCATCTTCCACACCATGTATTTGATTTATTTATGTGTATACCAGTTAGCACCAGCTTGCATGCAGTTTTGTGAAGATTATCTTACCAAATGTCATTGCACACTGCATGCATTTTCTTAGCTGGCTTATTTAGACTATTTAAACTATTGTCTTGTGTGTCATTACACTAAGGGAAGATTTATGGAAATATTTTTTTTTCTTATGTTTTTAATTATATTTTATATTTCTGAATTGTGTTGTTTCCCTTTTTATTTTTACCTCTACTTTTTTTCCCCCGTTTTGAATAGCATTTCCTAGTGTTTTTTGTTAACACTTAAATTGTATTTTCTGTTTTACAGATAATTGGACTTCTGAATGTCTTTACTCCCCAGAAGTCATTAGAAGAGTTTCAGGACCTGTAAGTTTTGAAAGTTAGGCATGACCTTTTTAATATTTTATACCATATTATAATTATAACCATTATAAAGTTAATATACAAACTTCTTTGTCATGTCTAAGTGGTGCTCAGAGAGAACATTTCCAATAATTATGTAATGGAAGCCATGGCTGTCGGTTAAAAGGGATGCTCACCTTCAGACAGTAGTCTGAATTTGAAGAGCCTCTTGTCAGAAAAAAACGTTGTATTTCATCTTTATTTAAAATTTTTTGTTTTTAAGCTACAGGCTAGGTTCAGCGCTGCTAAATCTCTCTCTCCTATCTCTGCTCTCTCTTCGGAAGGGATCGCTTCATTTTCATTTAATTGATCTGATTGGCTGAATCATTTTCAATAATAAATATGAATTACAAAAATGTTTTTTCTGAAAGAGCTGTTCATATTCGGGCTATTTTCTGAAGGTGAACATCCCCTTTAAGAGATTGTCTGACGTAATATTTCCTGATCGATCAGTCTGGCCATTTTACAGCCAGATATAGGTCGAAACAGGCCTTTAGAGGGCCATTAATAAGTATTTAACCTGAGAGATATTTACAGATTATACAGTAGTTTAGACTAGACTTGGCCGGCAGGGCAGGAGGCAGGGAAACCTGTTAGGGCCATTTAAATAACCAATCAGCACCACTTTAAGATGAACAGTACATAATGTACTACTACTAGTGACACAACGGTGATGTCTCTCCTACAGTCTGTATGAGGTGAGAACAATGCAGGAATTTACGGCTACGGCCCAAGAGAAGATTAGTGCCAGTGGTTAAATTTTGGCTACAGCGGGCAACTAATCTCCCCAAAATACCTTCCCATCAGCAATAATGTGAATTGCTTGTGGGAAGGCATATGCGGCATTTTGTTTTTCTGAAGTTTTCCTGCAGTAGGGTAGCCAAGATTTAAGGGAATAGTATTTTTTCTTCCAGAGTTGGAAGTCATAGTATTCAAGCCATTTCTATAAATTTAACTAAATTACTAGCTCAAGTTTGAGAAAAATAGAAAATAAGCTACCTGTTCTCAAAGGGCCAAAGTGTTCAGTAGTGACACAAATGTAACATTTTCTCAGTATTAGAGGAAAATGTAAATAAAAGATATATTTTAACTTTTGGTTGTTATTACTATTACAGTGCTGCATGATTTTTCCATGTAAATGTGGCTCATGTGTATAAGAGTTGTTGGGGAGCAACACAACACAAGCATAAAAAAGTTTCTGGGGGTTCCCGAATAGGGGCTACAAAATATGCAATTACAGCTCTTATGTCAGGGATCCCCAACCTTTCTTACTTGTGAGCCACAGTCAAATGTAAAAAGACTTGGAAAGCAACACAAGTATCATAAAAGTTCATGGACCTGTGATTGGCTATTAGGTAGACTCTATGCACACTATCCGCTTTGTGTTTTTGGTAACCCATGTAGTGTATTATGACCATTATTACACATGTTTTTATTAGGTAAACAGGTGTAATTAGTTATTGTTAGAGCTTTTGTGGTTCAACAAAAAGAACAAACAGCATCAGGCAGACCCTAAAGCAGGGATCCCCAACCTTTTTTACCCCGTGAGCAACATTCAGCTGCAAAACTTATTCGCGAGCAACACAATACATGAACAGTAGCGCAAACACAATTTTTAATAATAATAAGAAGAATATACACTATATAAAAATGTTATATAATATCAAAATATCAGTGTGAAATCTGGCACTGCATGTTTTCTGCCAGTGAAAATCTGAGGTGTAGCTGATGGGAAGCAGTATGGCACACGAGCTCTGAGGGTACAGGTGGGAGGCAGTATGGCACACTGGAGCTCTGAGGGTACAAATGGGAAGCAGTATGGCACACTGGAGCTCTGAGGGTACAGATGGGAAGCAGTATGGCACACTGGAGCTCTGAGGGTACAGATGGGAAGCAGTATGGCACACTGGAGCTCTGAGGGTATAGATGGGAGGCAGAATGGCACAGAAGCAGCAAGGATATATAGAGGAGAGAGAATGGCAGGAGCAAACAGGTAGAGGAGATGATGGAAAGGAAAATGGCACAGAGGAACAAGGAATAAAAGAAATGTAAGAGTGGAACTTTTTGGAAACTTATTTCTGGTACAGTTATATAAGTGGGTGAGTAGGTGGCACAACGACGACTGGGCAGCAAGATTTGTACAAAAATGTAATGGGTGACAGAGAATGTGAAATATTAAATTTGGCACAGCAGTGGCATGGGTGAGGCGAAGGGGTCACTGGGATGGCTTCCCAAAAAATTATTGTGCTGGGGCTGGCAACAGATAAAAAAAAATATTCAGTGGAGGAGCTGGAACTCAAAAGATTGTGCTGTTATAATTCACAGCTGGATTTGACAGGAGGCTCACAGGACTGATCCGGGTCTTTTCTCACCCTCCTTCCTTGCCCCCCCCCCCCCTCCCTGACTTGCGATAGTGCCTCCTGTCAAATCCAGCAGTCAGTTATAGCAGCACAACCTTTTCTCTCTGTCCCTTCCCAGCACCTTTTTTATTCCAACAATCCTTTCTTCCTAGCCCACAGCAAATAATGTATTACAAAGTCTCCAGCATGATTGTCCTCATGTCATATCCAGTTACAACAGCACAATATTTTCTCTCCCTCCGTTCCCAGCCCCTGGGAACAGAAAAAGATTGTGCTGTTGTAACTGGATATAACAGGAGGCTTACCCTCCTTCCTAGCCCCCCTCTTAGGGTGGGGTCCGGCAGTGAGTTATAGCAGCATGATCTTCTCTCTGCGACTCTTCCCGCCCCTGCTCACTGCTGAATATGACAGGAGGAGCGATCACAAGTGAGTGAGTGAGTGGGAGGGGCTGGGAAGGGAGGGAGAGAAAAGATCTTGCTGTTGTAACATGATATGACGGGAGGACTGATCACAATCACGCTGGGAACTGGGTCTGTAACTTTCACATGATTCCCTAGGGAGAAGGGATCGGGGGATGTTAATGGACACCTGCTGGGAGACCTACGCGAGCAACATGAAGAGTGGCTGCTAGCAACATGTTGCTTGTGAGCTACGGGTTGGGGATCCCTGCCCTAAAGACTTGAACACATCACATCAATAGAATAGTTAAAGTGATACTGACACGAAAAAACAACTTTTTCAAATATGAATCTA